>NW_026099367.1:0-205386 GCF_024542735.1 Bombus huntii
TTCTTATCCCATTTGGAAACTCTTTTTTGTTCTGGCCTTCTTACAAAAACTTTACTTCCATATAGATGTAGATTTTTAACACTTGGTTTTCTCCCGAAGAATATTTCAAAAGGTGTCTTTCTTTCTATAGTATTCGCTAATATTCGATTTTTCAAGTATGCCGCTGTACAAACTATTTCCGGCCAGTACCTTTTATGTACTTTCGCTTCCGCTAACAAGCAACGCGCCATGTCCATCACTGTTCTATTATACCTTTCCGCTGTCCCGTTTAATTCATGTACGTATGTTGGGCAATTATTTATTCTTATACCTTTATCCCTAGCAAATTTATAAATTCGATTATTTAAATATTCTTTACCATTATCGCATCTTAATATTTTAACCTCTTGCCCGTTAAATTTTCGGCTTCATTTACGAACTGTACGAAAGAATCAAAGACCTCATCTTTTGATTTTATACAATAGATCCTAGCTATTTTACTATAATCATCGATAAATGAAATGAAATATTTTTCTCCATTGAATCCGGTAGTCTTAAAGGGACCACATACGTCCGTATGAATAATTTCCATTATTTCCCTAGCCTTAGTTCGATTATTTTTGAAAGGTAAGTTATGCATTTTGCTTTCTATACACACCCTACCATTTCAAAAGTTCCTTTTCAAATTCATTCGGTATGCCAGTCACTAGCTGCTCTTTACCCAAAATCTCTAAATATTTAAAATTTACGTGTCCTAGCATCCTATGCCATCTTTCCTTTTTACTCATACCACTACGTTCGGCGCTGTTTACTAAGTGCTTCTTCCCTTTCAATATACTTTTTATTCTATATGTCCCATTCTCTTTGAACTGAGCTGTAAGTATATTATCCTCATCTATTACTTTCGCAATATTTCCTTTGGAAATAACCGTATTCTTATCGTCTGCTGGTTTACCTAAACTAATCAAATTTGCGGACATTTCTTTCGCGTAAAATACTTTCCTCATATTTATTTTATTTTGTTTTCCGAATGCTTCAAAATAACTTATAACATTCCCAACTTTTGTCGCTTTTATCGGTCTATTATCGCCTAAATATATATTTACCGGTTCTTTTAGGTCGATAGATTTATCGAAATAATTTATATTATTAATTATGTGATCGGTACAACCGCTATCTAATAGCCACACTATTTCGTTCTTACTTATTTCATTCGTCTCACTGCTGTTTGCTGCGTGCGCCGTTGCTGTCCATATGCCTGCTCTTGAGTTTCCATGCTCGCCCCGTGCCGGTTCTTGATTGATGATGAAAGTTTCCACGTCCTCTGCTCGTATTGCCTTTGTTCTCTCTTCCTCTGTTTCGACCAGGTGTTGGCCCATGCCAATAGCCGTTACTGCTTCCCGCTTGGACGCCATTTTGACACTCTCTCGCAAAGTGTCCTAATCTTCCACATCTGAAGCATCCTTCCTTTTTTGCAGAAAAGGCGTTGGTTTGCTTTCTCCTCGATTGGATTTATTTTTCTTCTCTGCTATCTCTATTTTATTTTTTACATACGCTACCGTTTGATCCTCTTCTTTCAATGCGTCTATTATGGTCCGCTATGTAGCTGTATTCTTCGGGTAACGTATTCAGCATGTAATTCAGCTTTTCCCTCTCACTTACTTGTGCGTCCGCACTTTTTAATTCATTTATTAATTTTTCGAAATCGTTAAAGAATGATGCTGAATCACTGTAGTTCTCCAGTCTTATGTTTTCCAATCTCCTTCTGCATACGATCTGCAGTGCCGTCGACTCTTTCAAGTACATTTCATCGAACCTTTTTATTATATCATACGCCGTTTTTCCTTCCCTAACATACTCCAATTGTCTGTTCGATATTGCACTATAAATTATATTTATCGCCTTCAAATCCTTTTTGTCCCAGTCTTCATCGTCTCTTTCGTTCTTCATTCTAGTTGTAACAACCTCGCATTCCTTATATTTGAGAAACATCGTGATTCTTTGCTTCCACATTCCATAATCCTCACCATCGAATATAGGTATCATGATTTCCGATCTCTCCATTTTAATTGATTCTTCTTTTTTTTTCTTTTCTTACTCAAGCGTTCCTACGTGCTCGAAGTATATTTTTTTTCTCTGAAAGTTTTTTTTTCTTTACTGAAAAACTCACTCGCAAGATCGTAACCACGCACTAAATATCTTGCAAAACTAGTAACCACGCTCTGCTACCATGTTAAGGAAATTCGAGGATTTGGGAATACAAATAATTGACTATATTTCCCACACAACAGTTATACATCTATATTACTCTCTGAAGAACGTCTTGCACGCACGCTGGTCGCCAACCGACTATCCTAGATTCTTCTAACATCTGGCAACAGTCTTTTGTCTCCACTAAGACCTTGACGCCCTCTAACCCTTACACACACACTCTCATGTACAGTGTAAATGTATCACTTCCCTAACAAATAAGTATGTTATTTCGTTACCACTTATCTCGTTCATCTCGCTGCTGTGTGCTGCGTGCGCTGTTGCCATCCATATGCCTGCTCCTGAGTTGCCATATTCGCTCGTGCCGGCTGCTGATTGACGATGGAAGTTTCCACGCCCCCTGTTCGTATTGCCTTTGTTTCCTCTTCCTCTGCTGCGACCACGTGTTGACCCACGCCGATAACTGTTACTGCTTCCCGCTTGGACGCCATTTTGACACTCTCATGCAAAATATCCCACTCTTCCACATTTGAAGCATCCTTCCTTTTTTGCAGCAAAGGCATTAGTTTTCATTTCTCCTCGATTAGACTTATCTTTCTTTTCCGCTATTTCTATTTTATTCTTCACGCACGCTACCGTTTGTTTCTCTTCTTTCACTGCATCTATTATATCCGCTATGTAGCTATACTCTTCGGGTAACGTATTGTTTTCGCACGTTCGCTGGGAGACGCGATCTCGAAGAAGCGCGCCAACGGGAGTCGTAAATTCCCGTTACGATTTGCTAATCGACGCCGCGAATCGCTCGATCCCTTATTTCGTTTAGGATAATAAGGGTAGTTAAATGAAGGATAACGCTGTTGCTAACAGGTTATTATATATTTTCACAAACCAACAACTTCGGTGTAACACAAAATGAATATTTGTTATGAGATGACTACGAATGAGTGCGACCTGAGTCTCTAGACGGATTATCGCGTATACTGATGGATTTGTCGACTCATTGTATTCGAATTGCTGACCGCTTGACGAGATGCTTGATTGAGACTGACTGATCTTCGGGTGTAAACCCGGTCGAAGGATGTTGACTGTTCGAAGGATGTAAAGTCAGTGATGTTCGGAGACGATGCTGTGGCGGAGGAAAGCTAAGGATGGGTGTGTCTAGCGCACGGGACCATCGGATTTGTTGGTGACGATTTTGACTAAGGGAGTGAGGGAAATAGTCTTCGTTGTTAATTGGTTAAACGAAGGGTCTTAACCGCCCTCGAGAGAAAGTGGTTCGTGGGAGGAAAGTTGCATCATACGTGAGAAAAACCAACTTTCCCTTGTCAAGCCGTAGTAGACAAAGGTCTTTAGAAATGCTTTGGAAACAGACGTTTGTTCAGTTTGAAGGACCTCGACTAGGAAATTCCTAAGATTTATGGAAGATACTTGAGACTATTGAGGGTACGCAGTGAGTATCCGAAGACATCTGGTTGCCATCTTGCCCGCGGTGTGTGGCCTGGGCTAGGTAGAGTTACGCGACGTAACACGTATTTATCATGTAATTCAGCTTTTCCCTCTCACTCACTTTTGCGCCTGCACCTTTTAATTCATTTATTAATTTTTCAAGATCGCTAAAAAACGATGCTGAATCACTGTATTTATCAAGACTTATCTTCTCCAATCTCCTTCTGCACACGATCTAGTGCCGTCGATTCTTTCAAGTACACTTCGTCGAACTTTTTCATTATTTCATACGCTGTTTTTTCTTCCCTAATATATTCTAATTGTCTATTTGAGAAGGCACTGTAAATTATATTTATCGCCTTCAGATCCTTTTTATCCCAGTCTGGATTGTCTGTTTCAGTCTTCACTCTAGTTATAACAATATCACATTCTTTATATCTCAGAAACATTGTTATTCTTTTCTTCCACATACCGTAACCCTCACCATCGAATATCGATAGCATAATTTCCGATCTCTCCATTTTAATTGATTTCCTATTCTTTACTCAAGCGTTCCTACGTGCTTGAAGTATTTTTTCTTTTATTTTATATTCTTTGAACGTTTCTTCCCTTACTAAACTCGCAAGACTAAAAACCACGCACTAAATAGCTTGCAAAACTAGTAACCACGCTCTGCTACCATGTTAAGGTATAGAGAGGATTCGAAAATACAAATAGTTTACTTTATTTCGCACACAACAGCTATACATATATATATTACACTCTGAAGACTTCGATAACCTTCTTGCACGCACGCTTGTTGTCAACCACCTCCTCTAGATTCTCCTAACAGCCTCCAATCGTCTTTTGTCTCTACTGAGACCTGGACGCCCTCTGACGCTTACACACACATTCACGTGTACAGTGTAAATGTATCATCTACGTAACAAGATCATCAACGTAAAATCCTACCGTCCTCCCGAACATCATAAAACCGAAATAAATAAACAGATGACTGAAATGTTAAACAAAGAGATTATAGAACCCTCCGACTCTCCCTATAACTCTCCTGTCTGGGTCGTTCCAAAGAAAATCGACGCATCAGGGAAACAAAAGTGGCGAGTAGTGATTGACTTTAGGAAGTTAAACGAACTAACAGACCAAGACGCGTATCCACTACCTGACATTAACGATATACTATCACAGCTAGGAAATAAGAAATATTTCTCCTCTTTAGACTTATCCTCAGGGTTCCATCAAATACCCATGGACGAGAATTCAAAGAAATACACTACATTTAGCACACCATAAGAACACTTCCACTATAATAGAATGCCATTCGGGCTCAAGAACGCACCTGCTACCTTTCAAAGAATGATGGATACCACGTTAAGAGGTTTGATTAACAATCATTGTTTCGTTTATCTCGATGATATCATTATATTCGGGCAATCGATGGAAGAACATACTAAAAACTTAGTCATTATATTCCAAAGACTCGGGAAAGTAGGTCTAAGAATACAACCAGATAAATGTGAATTCTTAAAGCCCGAATTAGAATATCTAGGACATGTAGTGACAGCAGATGGAGTAAAACCTAACCCTAAAAAGATAGAAGCAGTAAAGAATTTCAAACTACCAAAAAATCCTACAGATGTAAAATCATTCCTTGGGCTAGCTGGATACTATAGAAAATTTATTAGAAACTTCTCTAAAATTGCCAAACCTCAATCTATTTTTAAAGAAGGACATTTAGTATTAATTCATAACGATCATAAAGAACACAAGATAGATACTGAATGGCCAGGGCCATACACCATTGAAAAAGTGAAAAACCCCTTATTATGAAATAATAGTAAATCACTCGATTAGGAAAATACATGGTAACCGTATTAAACCTTACTTTCCAGGACGATCTTCACCTTCTTCATAGTTAGCTAAGCTAAACGTTATACCCCTTAATGGTAGTTCTATATATCAAGAAAAATTAGCTCATGCATACTTATATAGCGAATCCGTAAACGTAATTATAGGTTTAGACATTAAGGATATATATGCAAAACTCAGCGAAATTAAAAGATTTAGACTAATGTTAACAGAACATTTTAAAAGTGAATGCCCGTATTCCAATGAAATGATTACACGCGCTCGCAAAAGAAATTTAGACAATGTAATCATGCATATTAAATTTATGACACACACTTGTTACCGAAGAGGCTCATTGAATTTTGTTGGATCCATTTCTAGAAGTCTATTTGTAACTCTGGATAACGATAATTTAGAATTAATGAATAAAAATATAGATAAATTTTTTGATGAAAACAATAACTTAAAAACCAATATAACTTACAAAACAAATTTCAAAACTATAGCTTTACCCTTAACTGACAGTCTAGAAGAAATCCTAACAAAAATTGAAAACGCTCCAAAAATCATTAATAATGTATAATCGTATAGAATGCACCTCAATCAAATTTCCAACGAAGTAAACTCTCTTAATTATGAACATAGAATTAGAAGTCTTAAGAAATAGGAACTAAGTGTCTTATAAATTATTAGTTATATTGATCTAGCATTACTAGGAACATATGTATATTTAACAAAATAGGATTATTCGATATTATAAGCAAATGCCTACCTTCCAAATTATGTATTCGCGTATTATGTTGTAAAACCAAAGAAAAAAAAAGACACAGGTATAAGCAATATCTCTAGACCAATAGAGCGCACCTTTAAACACATATTCCACACCTGAAATACAACCATTACGAGAATTACCTGAAGACACCAATTCAGTCATCCTCGAAGCAAGGCATGTAAGATTCCAAAAGGGCATACAAAAGGAGGCACTACACCGAAAATAAGAGTCTGGAGGACCAGCCGCACTCTAACACTGGGGGAATGTAACGTCAACAAATATGTCCAACCGACTCAGGAAACCTGAACCGCCTTGCACACGACACCGACTCCCAAAATAAAGGATTATGAATTCGGCACGTAGGCATAAGATAAACGAACATCTAGAAGGGCTGGTTCTTGATCGAGGCTTCAGTCTTTCGGTAACAGTTTAATCGCACACTTGTAATCCTATTATAGAATAGAGGTATCTCGAACTCTGGTTCAAGAACCCAACATTTTTTTATTATTATTTTCCCATTACTTTTACGTGACAAGCAAAGCGTAACGATAAACAAACTCCGGGCAAAACAATGTTGCCGCTGCGTGCAATCGTCAACCGAGGTTGAATTTAAAGTTTTCGATACTCCCCCGAGTATAAATAAAAGAACACGATCGTTAAGACAGTTAGTATCGAACATTCTTATAGCGAATTAATATCGAACGAACGTAAGCATTACCTTGTATACACATATCGAGCAACACTAAGCGAACGACGACTAATTCTGTACTGCAAATAATTTTAAATACATTTGACTACACTAAGTATCAACTCGTCTGGTCATTAATCAACAACGCGTTTAATCGTCCTCCACATACATGTTGTATAAGCTACTATGTGTATATTTATTTATGTTTCCCATAGTACAGACGTATTCCTTATTTTATTGTAGCTGTGTAATTTCAGTAGTCTTGCATAAAGGACATCTGTTTTGTTGCAATTGTATCAGCTATTAATTGTAATACTTGAAGCGTTTGTATCTAATCGTCATGCATCTGTGGTGGCACTCGACCATGGAACTTTCCAACGGCTTCGCGACACAAAGCGCTATACCTTCAAAGCGTAAGGCCGACACGCCTAATGTACCATTGATATCCCTACAGTTCTTTCGCCGAATATTCGGAAGAATGCATACGCGGCAACCGTTGCGGACATCTAATAAACGCGTGCGTAGTGGAGATATCGAGGGGCAACAAAGAAAAGAATCCATTTGGTTTCGAATCAAAGATTCATTCTGCCCCGAGCTGCGGAGTGCGAAAGGTTAAGCGTCATAGCGAAGCAAACACAATTAGAGATACGTGATTATTGACTCTTGATAGTTAATCGTTAATCGTTAATCGTTGTTCATCGTTAATCGTTAATTGTTTTTGATCGTTCATCGTTAATCGTTAATTGTTGTTGACAGTTAATCGTTAGTCGTTAATTGTTGATCATAAATTGTTGACTGTTGATTGTTAATAATTTAATTAACTTTTTTGTTGAACATCAAGAGTATTTCTTGTGGGCACCTTCACCCACTATCCACCTCACATCGTTATTCTACATACGGAAGGCAAGATTGATATCAAGTTCGAAGGACAGACCGCAGAAGTCTGGTCTCTGCTATTACCACGAGACCTTTCGAGACCGCGCAAGGAAGTGCCGGGCCCCTTGCAACTGGACCCAGTGAAACGAGACCAGCCGTCCGTAAACGCGGCATGTGGCGATGGCTTTAGTATCCCATCGCATTTTCGTGACGGACAGGGCACCAAGGATCTCTTTTCTTGTGAACACCGGTGTCAATATAAACGTATACTCGTGCAACAAACTACGCGGATCCGCGAACAAAGATACGTACGAGCTGTTCGCGGCGAATCGAGTGGTCGAAGCAAACCGAAAACGCCTTTCGCGAGTCAAAACGCATCGTCTCTGACGCCACAATGTTAGTGTCACGACCGGCATACTTCAAATCCGATGGACTGACGATGGAGATAAAGATGTGGCGGCACTCGGCGACAATCGGCGGCAATATCGCTGAAGTGTCTAATGAACCATCAACATCCCAACGGTCCTTCCGCCGAAGGTTCTAGAAGAAAGAGCACGTGGCAACGGTCGCGGACGCCTAGCAAATGCAAATGCATGGTGGGGATGTTGAGGGATGACAAAAGAAAGTAATCGGATTCGATCGAAAGTCAAATCATAAGAGCTTCAGTCTTGGAAAGTCACGCCTAGAGTTTGGAAGTGGATTGTAAAGTGAATTGTTGTTAGAAAAAAAATAAAGTTTCTTTTTTTTATTTACACCTCAAATTTCTTTTTTTATTTTGTTATTTTACGTGACATTAGCGCATTCGGTATCGGCAACAGCGCGTGAACGACAAATGGCAGCCGCTAGGATTCGTTACAAAATCTTTGTCTCCCGTGCGATTAATTCTGTATTTAGAATAATTTTAAATATATTTGACAATATCAAGTATCAACTCGTCACGTCATTATTTAAATCATCCACCACAAATCCAAAAACAGAATAAGGAAAACAGAGAAACGAACAAATAGAAAATTAAGTTGCTAACATGTTTTTCTATAATAATATTTTAACATCAATATTGTAATACGCAATGTGTTACGCCGCCTAAAACATCTGCACGCCAGCCCGCGCGACCGGACAACAACCGACCTGCGTAACGTCACTTCGACCCTCAATAAACCTAAGGACCCACCATAACTTTCACTTCCCTGTATTGTTTCGCCATGTGTCTTCAATCCGTTTGTCTTGAAGAATTTCTAAAGCTTAAAAATATTCTCGAAACACAGTCGGTTTTTAGAGAGGTCCTTGGGTTTATTAGTCGCACTTAAAACACGGAGAAAGCGGGTATGCACCCATTAGGAAAATCCGAATAGCCCTGTAATAAAACAAGCTAGGTTTTTCTCACGCACACAGTCATCTATCCACCACGATGGTAGGAGACTCGATACTCATCCCTTCGAGCAGTAGTGCAGGTCATGACCAATCGACACCGCGCTTCGTGGCCCTCACTTTTTCTAACGAAAGTGGGAACAACGAATCCGCGTTCTTTAGGCACAGGGGCACACCCACACCGAACTTTTCTTCCGTATTAGAAAAAGAGCGACAGACAGTCTAAAAACTAACGCCTAACGCGGCAGTCTACACATAGCGCGAGAGTCGCATACTTCACGCAAATCTTTTGTCGGTTCTCGGTGTTGTCGAACACACATCTTCTCTCCTAAATATATTATAGTGCTAAGTCCATTAATACATTAATTTCCATTATAAGAGCCCTGCTCTAGCGTACATATCTATCGCATCTTCATGCGACAAGTTGTTAACTATTTATTTCTCTACGTCAGTGTAATCTAAGTGTTGGAAATATATAATTTATAATTCTGTGAATCACAGTGTTATACAAACTCAATCACCCCTATTATCTCAACGGAAATCAGGGGATCGATCAATTCGTGGTGTCGATTGTTATAATCGTAACGGGGATTTACGACCCCCGTTGACGTCTCTCCTCGCGATTACGTCTCCCCGCAATTGGTCGAAATTTACACAATGTGAAAATGAAAAAATTGGAAGCAACCGAACTACGGATGAAACTAAATCACTTCGCTGCTTGTAAAGATAACTTTTAGTGTTATAAACATAAGTCAAGTAGCAAAGAGCATAAATTGAATTTACCCAAACTCTTCTTGAAATCTGACAAAATGATTCTTTATTTTGTCAAAAAAATCTTTACGTATTTTCCATTCCCATTCGTCGCTTTTTTCAGTGGCGTGTTTATCGCTACGTCGAAACTCCGTCGGGTAGCAGTTAATTTCATTTAAAGTAGAAAACTATTCAGAAACGTGTATACGTTACACAGCAACAAACCAGTCGCCCTGTTATTACCTCGTTCTCAACAGTTCAAATTTCAGGGACAACCGACTACTTAGTATCGACCCAGTACGTCATATTTACTCGCCAAAAGAATTGTAAACGAAAATTGTAACCAGACGTGCCGTTAGTAACTACCATTTTTCGCGAAACTTCTTTTTCATTTGGCGGAAATTTAAACAAACCCCGAAACACCGTGGCGTTTTGCAACTGTCTTTAATCCTTTAAGATAAAAAAGATTGACGCAAAATTTTGACGGGATGAAATTTCACGATATATTCAGGTGAAACGATGCGAAATTAGAGCGAAGCTTATAATGGGAATATAGTTTGCTTGTCTGTTGTCATAAAATGAGATATGCAGAATATATTAAAAAATAGAGTATATGTAATACGAAACTTTATATTATTCATGTTATTATGGACAAAATATCACAATATGTTCATATATTTAAATCTCCTCCGAAAAAGATTATTGTATGTAGAACACAGTTTAACTGTATTTTGAATTCTTGTTTATCAGATCACAATTGATAAGTTGATATTAGGATGATTATCCTCATTTGAAACAATTTTGTGACTGTTACTTGTCAATATACTTTATATCTTATGTACATTTTAAATATAGTACGCAAACTCGAAGTTGCAAGGAACATTAATAAAAACTCAATATTTCAATAACGCCTTTCATGATTATAATTAAATATTTTTTCAAAATGTCGTATCAGTGTTACATCTAGCACCCCCTCCCCCACACACAAAAGTTTACCAATTTATAATATATGTACTAGTAGATTGACAAGTTACGATTTACAGGTTATATAGAATTCTATTTTATGATTTTATAATTTTTCGTTAAATACAATAATCAAATAACTTGCAAATAGTAAAATTTCATTTGTTTTATCGTCAAACTTGTGCAAGGGAACATATTAATGCTGGTAACTTTAGTGACTTGCAAAATTTCAATAGTGCAAGACAGGCCAGATATTCAATTGCAATTGGTTGCTATCCATATTTTCATCGGTCTTACAATAACCTTATGTTATCAATTATGAATTAAAAAGTTAATGAAATCACAACTCACCCAAGGCCAATGGGTATGACTTCTTTTCGAAGATCGATTGAAATCTCGAGTTTGTTGTTTGAGACATTCAGTTACCACAAGACAAAAACACCACTCCATTACAGCCGACGTAAACAAAACATGACAGATTCTTCCAATTCTCGGACAACAAACATAGGCATACATACTGTTTTAAAGTCACAGTCTGTCGTTGAACTTTCGCCAAGTAACTTGATACGCACATATACACGTCCCTCGAAATCAGTTTTCGACGAAAATACATACGTGACATGTTATGTTGCAACCGAACGTGAATTTCTCGCGGGAAATAGCCTGATATCGTTTATTTATGCGTCTCTCAAATACGAATTTTACTATACACTTCGTTTAAGACACGCCATTTTGCAAAACGATTATCGAAAGATTACTGCTTACATCGAGATCGAGAATAGATTCGCAGGAAGCTGGATGCCGCGATTTCTTCCCGCGCTTTACTTTCTTCCGAAGTTGTGATTGGTTGATTTCCTGCTGCCATATTCGGTTTCGCCGAGAATCGTGAACACGTACGCTGGAAGCAATGCGGGGTAATTATTTAATTTATTTCATAATATTATTTAACATATATCGTGAAAAGTTCTGAATATTCGGATTCTTCTGTTATCGTTTCATCGTATGTTAGCATTATCAGCTCTCGATATCGAATTGGCAAACAGAATTTTTCTCATACAAAGTAAGTCACATTAAGTATATGTATATGTATAGTCGAAGCAATGCAATTAAAAATTTTTCCATTTTAATTGCTATTATTTATCACAGACATTTTACCGAGCATTCATTTTATAAATCTTATACATACATATATATATATATATATATATATATATATATATATATATATATATATATATATATATATATATATATATATATATATATATATATATATATATATATATATATATATCGGGTTTACATTAGAATTAGGGTTAGGGGCGTGAAACGAATCTTCGTTTGGGTTACACGTTGTCGTTATGCAATGGAGAAGACATTGACTAGTGCAAATACGATTATTATAGAACCGGACAAGTAACCGCGGTAGTTAGGTGCTCGAGATACTAATGACAATGATCCTAGGTTCAATAACGAATCCGCGGTCCACGGGATGACAACAGAACGTACTCACAAAGTCTAAGTCTGAGAATAATCACTGATCGCGAAGGCGTTACTCTTGGATCGATGAGATCGCGAGCGAGAAAGCCTTTCCCGTCCCGATGATGCCACACAGGAAAACTATAACGGGGTGTGTCTAAGGATACGAGATCATCGGATTCGTCGAGAAAAGCCTTCGTTCAGAAAGTGTTGCTGCTAATTGGTTAATCTCCATATCGGTGGTTAGAAAAGGATGCTAGCCGCCCTCGAGGGAAAGTTGCTAGTGGGAGACGCCGCTCGTTGAAAAATATGTCTTCCCTATCTTCCCGTAGTTGGGACAAAGACTGTTTGTCTGTTTGAAGGACTTTAGTTAACTAAACCTTAAGATTTATAACGGGCCCTCGGGCTAGCCGAACATGTACTGCGGAGACGCATCGACATCTGGCAATCATCTTACTCGAAGAATAGGGTCTGCACGTGGCGAGCCACGGGACAGAAACCGTTGGAATGTTTACTGTCGCGTGTCGCCACAAATATTTCTTTTAAGGAGAGCTATAGAATTACTTCATACCTTTGTTAGGCAAAGCGTTCATCCCGTGACCGCGGCTACGTTCGGCGACTGACTGTCGCCTCGAACCCAAGCTCATTATCACAATTCTCGAATAATTACAATCGGGTTGAATAACTACAATTGTTCAATTACAGCTATAGTAGACTCTAGGTTACAATGTTGCGGGATTATCCAAAATTCCAAAGGCTCCGGTGTTCTTTCATCTCCGACACGGCCATCCTGACTATCACACGTCCTCGTGTGTAACTAAAATATCGTATTTCTTACATTAGATTCGATACAACTGACATTATTTGCGATTTAACTAAATGTCCAAGTAAGTCAAGGGTCCAGTGCAATAACAAAGTTTCGTTCGGAGGTTTGACAACAG
Source organism: Bombus huntii (assembly GCF_024542735.1). NCBI lineage: Eukaryota > Metazoa > Arthropoda > Insecta > Hymenoptera > Apidae > Bombus > Bombus huntii. Next base: position 13,319 of record NW_026099367.1, read on the forward strand.
AAAAATAAAAGAGAATAGGAATTTGTAATGTTATAATTTGTATTCAAAGTGTTAGGTGCGTTCTGTGAGTCGCCAGCCAGACCGTAATGACACAACAGATCATTTTCGATTTCGTACACCGGTGAACCTCAGTTTGTTGGATCATATTGCCACGTTGGGTGCATTACACCCAGAAAGCACGTAAGCCCACTCAACGGGTTACAACAAAAGCACGTAACCCCACTCAACGGGTTACAACAAAAGCACGTAACCCCACTCAACGGGTTACAACAAAAAGCACATCAACCCACTCAACGGGTTACAACAAAAACACATCAACCCTCTCAACGGGTTACAACAAAAACACATCAACCCACTCAACGGGTTACAACAAAAACACATCAACCCACTCAACGGGTTACAACAAAAACACATCAACCCACTCAACGGGTTACAACAAAAACACATCAACCCACTCAACGGGTTACAACAAAAACACATCAACCCACTCAACGGGTTACAACAAAAACACATCAACCCACTCAACGGGTTACAACAAAAGCACATAAAACCACTCGGTGTATTACTATGACCACAACGCAGTGTTAATGATCCTCTGAGGTCAGTGTACTTGCATCGTTATTATCACCGCCGTTGTCATCACCGCAGACGTCTAACTCAGCAGGGACGCAACCTTCTGGCATTTTTCTCAGTCTGTCGTGTCTGTCCTTATATGATCGTTTGCCGTCTAAGGTTTTTAGGGTATATCTATCTCCTTCCAAAATCTCGGCTATTACGAATGGACCCCTGAATTTCGGATCTAACTTCGTCTGGTTTCTTTCCTCGTTTTTACGTAACACGAAATCGCCAAGGTTGAACCTAACTATTTTAGCTTTGTTTTTGTCGAACCTATCCTTATCGTATTTGGCGCAGTGATACATCGAGCATTTTCGACGATCGCATTTGCGTCTAAGTTAGTTTCGCTTAGTAAGGAGTTATCCCGGTGATCGTGGATTCGTTTGAACTCAAACATTGCTAATAGTATTATTTAATTTAATTATTCGTAGATCGTATTATTCATTAGGCTTAGTGTTTGTTAGACTTATTATTAGTTGTACTTATTATTTGTTAAGCTTAGTGATAGACCTGTATATATGTCTAAATAAAATCTCGGCTTTGTGAAACGATGGCTAGTCCACACGAAGAGTCGTCGCGCGCCCAAAATTCGAATCGTGACCCGACATATATATATATATATATATATATATATATATACAAGATATATATACAAGAAAGAAGATACAAGAAAGAAGATACAAGAAAGAAGGAATATTATATTAGCGGCATTTTTGTAGCCATTATATAGGGTTTCGATCGCATAATTAATCAGTATCAACTTACCAGTCTTTAACGGAAGGACAAAAAGAAGAGCAGACGACACACAGACCGCAATCATGATCATTTTCAAGTAGAATCTCAAACTGCCGTACATCTTAGAAAACTTCGTTAGTCGTAAGGGATCAAAGGATGATGTCCGCGCTAGGGAAAATAGATGAGAAGCGGCTATTTCAACAACCACCGTGTAGGTACTGCACTAGCCAGAAGTATCTGCGACAGAAATCAGAATACACTCGTTTTCGCATGGTTGGATCAATTTCGCGTGGGACTAACCTGATTGAACCTAACGCGGGATAATTGCTCAACTCACGACTTTAACCAGCCCGCTTGATTCTCTGTAAATGCTTGAAATTGACGCTTGGATTCTTTCCAGATTAACTAGCTTTGCCCCTCCCTCCCTTTATCTATTTTCTTAGATCGACTTAGACTGCCACAATATATTATCTTTCTTCTTTTCTTTCCTTTTCTTTCCTTTTGATCTTTTAAAGCCCTAAATCGCTGGCTATTTTGTATACTATATATTTTGTACACTCAATTACTCTGTAAGTCATAAGTACATATGTTTTACAACGTTATTTGTCATATTTCAGTTAAACCCCAGAAAAGCCAGAAATATATTTTCAGCATGTTTTAACGCGCCCCTGGCAAAGATCTCAAAAACGAGTTGCGGCACAATTTAAAGCGACAAATAGCATCGCGTGTCTCGTTGTGGTAACACACGGTTCGCCAGTTTTTTTTTTTTTTTTTTTTTTTTTTTTTTTTTTTTTTTTTTTTTTTTTTTTTTTTTTTTTTTTTTTTGATATCGGTGACTGCCATATTCTCTTGAGTTTCCAAATCGTAAAGAATCTTTCCCCAGGGATTGGTCAACTGTGTATGTCCCCATGCGACGTAACTTGCTTAAGGAACACGAGCCGGTGATATGCAGGCAACGTATAATTGATTATCATTCGCTCTGAAACGCTGAAGTAATGACCAGTGCAGTGGTCCAGTGGTCATATTGAATGCCGCTGGATATATCAGCATTTGGCAACCTAACCCAGAGAAGCAGGAAATATGAAGCTACCGAATACCAATTAACTTCGTAGTTGCACGGTTCACATTCCATCATTTCTGAATATGCGAGGACAGTCCTCTTATTGTGCTTTTAATTCTTTTATTTGTTTCATTTTCAGCAAATATACTGGTTTTTTTAAATTAAGCTTCTGTTTATACAGAGTTACAGATTATATTAATTTTATATAGAATATATTTAAGAAAGATATTTAATTTTTTGCTAGTTAAGTATTGATCGATTAAGTTACTGTACCTTTGTTCCGATAAATGCGTGCCATTTCCTCGAATCTAATATCATAGCAAATGCCAATACCTATTTTGCAGCCCTTCACATCGAACGTCGTTAGGGAGTTACCAGGACTGAGTGAATCACTCTCTCGAAAAGTAATCTTATTAGGAATGTCGATGTCGAATAGATGTACCTAATAACATAAAAATGTAGTCGCTAATTCTATTGCTGCAACTTTTGTAATTTAATATCAAAGTTACCAACTCCTAAACTTTAATTATTTTTTATTTAATAACTGACAGCGTTTTTATCACTTTCTTTTATTAAAAAATCTTATCATTTAATAATGTTTAAAAAGGAGAAAAAATAAGTATAATAATATTTTAAGTATTTGAAAAATTTATACAACACAAACACATTACAACAAAAATGGGCGTTTCCCGTATCATAACGTATTTTATAAACCGTAAATTATAGAATTGGTTATAGTATACGTATGTACATATGTATATTCCTAAATTATTCCTAGATAGAGTCACTTTCTTCGCCCCAATATTTTCAAATTCAAAGCCATAAAGGAATATATTACTTACCTTTCGGTGTTTTGCTATCAAAGTTCCATCGGGACCCCAAATAGTACAGGTATTGTACAATTTATCGCCCTCTATTTCAGGCATCGTACCACCAACTACATAGATGTTGTTTTCTTTAGCTGCGTTCGATGAAGCAACGCTCGTTTCACCATCAGGAATACTCTCGGCGTATTTTGGAAAGTACTCTGCGTTGCAATATTTCAATTAATGAAATGTCTTTTGTTCCAACCATAAATTAAATTGAAATGTTTGTCAGTTTTTTATTTTTTAAATTATTAAAATAACTAAGTTTTATATTTCGACTTAATTAAATATGCAATTACTTAGCTAATAGTATATATAATAAATTGTTTCTACAGGTTCAAAATGAAAAATGAATATTTAGAAATATTTAATTACGACAATGCTATTTGTGTTAGCATCAGTGGCTTGTTACTCAACGACTTTGCTAGTACTTTTTGAAACATAAAGTTAGTTTTCAATTAACACTTATACTAGAGGCGGAATTATAAATGCAAAATAATTGATAATACTAATTTATAAGTACCTAATTATTAGTATCTTCAAAAATATATTTATACAAAAATCACGATAATCATGAAAATGGGGAAATCCTATATTCTCGAATCAATTCACAATTTATTTTGTATATTAATTAGATTCCGCGCTCATCAGTACGTACTCACTGGCGAGATCGAGAAAATGTATCGGCAATTCCTCGTACGACCAGAGGATCGGAAATATCAAAGGATATTATGGCGCAGCGCGAGTGGAGAAACAGAAACATATGAGCTTAACACCGTAATACTCTTATCATAGAAATAGAAGCAGTCCTCAATTCCCGCCCGCTAACTCCTATCTCCACCGATCCAAATGATCTCCTAGCCCTCACTCCCGGACATTTCCTCATTGGCGATTCATTAATGTGCTTACGTGATCGAGATTTCAGAGACATTCCATCGAACCGACTCTCCAAATGGCAGCATATCCAACAGCTTAAACAACATTTTTGGAACCGCTGGCATAAGGAGTATTTGAACGAGCTAACCAACCGCAATAAATGGAGCAAGGGTGGACACAGCATCCAAAAGGGCACAATCGTCATCCTCAGAGAGGACAACGTTCCCTCCATGCATTGGCCTCTGGGCCGAGTTCATCCAGGCGCCGATGGTGTTGTCACGTAAAATAACAAAATAAAAAAGGAATTTGAGGTAAAAAATAAAAAAAAGAAAACTTTATTTTTTTTCTAACATCAATACACTTTACAATCTACTTCCGAACTCTGGGCGTGACTTTTTAAGACTGACTCTTATGATTTTACTTTCGATCGGATCCGATTACTTTCTTTTGTCATCCCTCAACATCCCCACCGTCCATGCATTTGCTAGGCGTCCGCGACCGTTGCCACGTGCTCTTTCTTCTAGAACCTTCGGTGGAAGGACCGTTGGGATGTTGATGGTTCATTAGGCACTTCAGCGATATACATTGTCGCCGAGTGCTTTATCTCTATCGTCAGTCCGTCGGATTTGAAGTATGCCGGTCGTGACAGTGTCATCCGGACAGCTACAGTTCAGACGGCAAAAAGCATTTTGGATCGGGGCGTCAAAAGGCTTGTCCCACTGCCAATTCAACCCGATCTCGAGAAACCCGAACAACTAGCCACCGAGACGAAATAAGATGGGAACTTCAACCACACCTCGCTAGTTTGATCGGTACCCTCTCAACGGGGGGAGAATGTTACGCCATGCGGCTTACCATAGGTCATATTCTTAACTATCGATCGCGGCACTATAATGTCGCAGACGGACCGTCGCGTCTGCCCGGCAAACAAACATTGTAGTGGCAAGCGCATGATTCATTAAGCAGGGCGACTTCCAGAAACGTCGACTCGTGGTCGTTATTTTACCTCGCGTAAAAGAATGTGGCGTGATCCGAACGTAGTGGGGGTCGCCTTCCAGAAAAAACGAAAAAAATCGAAAGGCGTTCAGAACTTTTCGAGAAGTCGAACCGTCAACACAGGTGGTATGTCGCGCATTACTTATCAACCAAAACGCAGTTACATTTTTTTTGTTCCATTTATATCTTTCTAGTTAATAAGTTGTTGAAATAAACATTAATTTATTTGTGTTAATTCTGTGGAATTTCATTGAACTACTGAACTGATCAGTTCGTGGCGTCGATTATTTAATCGTAACGGGAAATTACAACTCTCGTTGACGTGCTATCTCGCGATCGCGTCTCTCCGCGAACGGTCGAAACAAAATGATTCACTAAAAACTGTCCTGAATTCCTAAGAACTTATTTACCGCAAAACTGACAAAGTGTTTATTTAAAAAATGAGGTTGAAGGTAGTCCTTTTCTTTCATTTCATTCATTTTCATTTTCTTTCTTAAGTATGGCTAACACAATATCTAATCAATTAAAATTTTATATTTTCACGTGAAAAGTTTCTTTAGATAATTATTATCAACATGATGACTAACTCTTACGGATTAATACGTGTCTGTAGGGCAATCCGGTGGACTCGATCGGCTTTTTACTTCGAAAGTTGAGTAATCGGTGTCGCTTTCTTACGCATCTTTGAACTGTATAAATGTTTTAAAATTGTTTGATCCAGAATGTACCACACCGGACAATCAAGAAGGCAGGTGCCTTGACTACAGAAAATGTAAACCTCTGCAAGAAATATGGCAGATACAGTACCGTACAGCCACCGATTTTTATAGACGATCAGTGTGCAGATACCAGGGCAATGTTACGATCGTTTGCTGTCCGAACGATCCAAACAAAGAGAAGAGAGAAATTTTAATAAAAACTGTGTATAAGTATAAGGCTTTGCGACCACCATACTGAGGTTTTAGCAACGTCTCTCATACCAGGGTGGTCGATGGTAAACCAGCTGAACTTGGTACGTTTTATGTCTTTCTTTCCGATTAATAATAAGCCATTTACTGCAAAGAATGAACTTTAAAGGCATTAAACAGCACATCAATGTACATTTCAATTAGACTAAATAATAATGCTATGATTTTATCGGTAGTAACTTTACTTATTAACTTGAATTATTTCTTTCTTTTACTTCATGTTAGGAAGAGTATCTTTTTGCTTGAAATAAAAAATTGATATAGGAGTAATAATATGGATAGAGATCAAAAACTGTTAGGGCAGAAATTACACGTTTGAACTTTATAGTTCAGTATAGTTCAAATAGAAATTATATAGAATTATTTAATAATTTGTATTCCACTGGAATAAAAATTTAATTTCTGTCTTTATCAAATCTCTGTTTCAGAGTATTTGTACGTATGTACTTATCGTCTGCTGTATGATCGAATTTCGAATAGGTAATAATCGTTGTTACTCGTTATGTGAGAAAAAATTATGTATATTCACAACTATGACTATTGCATTTTAGGCGCTTGGCCATGAATCGATGCATTAGGTTTTCGTAATCCCCGAAAACCAGACAAACCACTATGGAAGTGCGGAGGTTCCCTGATATCGGCTAGGCATGTTTTGACCGCAGCACATTGTGCACATATGGATGGAATAGAAAACATACACAATCATAATATTGCCATTCTTAGATTGGTGGAGGAGGTGCCATTTTCGAGTAAGTCCTCAAATATATATATATATATATATATATATGCTATTGAGTATTACTGAAGTATCATATCCTGAAATTTCTTACTGTACACATATATTGTGTCATAAAGCGTGTATAATTCTTTCTCATACTTTTGGTCATTAGTCTCCTGCATTTTCATTTATTTTTTTATTTTTCAGGGTACGTATATCCCATTTGTACGAAAGAGCCCCTACGAAAGAGCAACTTCGTCGGCTATAACCCCCTTGTTGCTGGATCGGGAGCATTAAGATATAGTAAGTGATATCAATTTTATAATAAAATTAAATAGTTCCAGTCTTAAATATCTTTCTTATTTTCTTCGTAGGACGACCACGACGTAATGCATTAATGGAAGTACAAATGCCAGTGATTAAGAACGCCGAATGCAAAATAGCTTATTCCAAATTTCCTAATGCACCTGATATCACTGATGGTATAATATGCGCCGAACATGCTCAGGGTGGAGAGGATTCTTGTACGGTAATTAAGTTACAGAGTTACTACAAACTATACGGTATCTGAAGACACGTCGATTCGAATTAACATCAAATCGACGTCTTAAACATTAAAAATAATAGATAAACACAATTTAATAGTTTTGCCCACTTCTCACACCTCGTTATGGTATTTAATCTAATTTCCTCTAATCTTAGTTTTGCTCAAAATACATATAACATGTACGTTATAAATTGGAGTATTTCAATACACAAATCAATAGAAGATTATTACTGTATATAAGTATAATTTCAATACAATTCGATCGATATATTTCAGTATCTTTGATTAAAAATTTAACGATCCTTTCAGGCTGACCGCGGCGGATCACTGCTGATACAACATGAATTAACCTCGTATTTAATAGGTATTGTGTCTTATGCTTATAAGTGCGGCACAGCTGGGTATCCCAGCGTTTACACTAGGGTCACATCGTACCTTGACTTCATTCTCCAAGCGATGCAATAATATGATATTACTGTTCCATAAATATCATTGTGTAAAAAACGTAAAGTTGGATTTTCTTATTGTGGAGATAAGAAACAGCTCAAATTTACATTGTTTTGTACGTTACAAATTATAGGCTTAAAATGTACGAAATGTAACTTTGAAACGACACTAATTTTTTACGCACGATAAACCTCCACAACTTAGGTATGTAAAGATGATAAACGTATATTAATTCTATTAATTTGGTAATAATAAACCAACTTTCTGAGAAGTTCTGTAAATTTCGTTTCTTTTGTATCAAGAGAATAATGGAATATTCCACTTAGATCGTATACTTCTTGTATGTACGTACAAAATTTTCCGGCTAATCTAAAACACTTCATAAGATAGAGAGCTTCTGGAAATTCGGACACAGAGAGTGCATAAAATACAAGATAAGTCTCGTGTCTTTCAAAATTATTTTTTATTCGCTAAAAACGTCCTGTGTACTCATGCAATCACATGCAACCTCGAAACTTCACTTATTTTTTATCACTTTCCAATTCAATACACAGTTTCTGCATTTTTGACTATATGTAAGAGAAATTTCCATTCAGCCAAAGGTGTACTTACAGATTATAGATTCCTATACGACTCTCAGTAAAAATTTATCCGCACTCCAGATAGTTAAAACTTCTGTCGACCGTATTGATCCATCTGCACTCTTCGTATGACGTCAATATCTGTTCAGTGCTGCTGCGCAGGTTTCTTTGTGTTACGTCAATTCGTTTGTGACCGTTGCGCGAGTAATGGCGCTTTGCAATGGTGATTTGCAGGAAAACAGTGCAGGATGCTGTGATTCGTTTCTTGTGGTCGGAGGTTATGTTTGATGCCTATATTTATCAAAGATTTAATGCACATTATGGAGAAAGTGTTTTGTCACGAAGTGTGTTTGAATGGGCACAAAAGTTCAAAGAAGATCGCACAAGTGTTATGAAAAAACAGCTGGACGCCCGTCCACATCCACGATGACAACATTGAACGTGCTCATGAACTTATGCTCTATGGAATAGACGAGTGACAGTGGATAATGTGGCAAATCATTTGCAAATCAGCCACGGCTCTGCTTATGCAATAGTACACGACAGATTTGGATTTTAAAAAGTTTGTGCGAGATGGATGCCGAAAAAGCTGATGAAAAGGTGAAGACGACGATGCATTCGTGGTTCGCAGCTCAGCCCAAAACATTTTTTAATGAGAAAATACGAAGGTCCTTCGGCAAATGGACAAAGTGTATACAGAAATCGAGTGATTATGTCAAAAAATGATGTATGTCTTTTTTGACAATTGCTTAAAACAAATTCTACACCGACAGAGCGGGTAACTTTTTACTCACCCTCGTAAGACACTTAAATTTCCAATCTATTATGATGAATAAAAGAGCTTATACTATTAAATCTAATTGTATTTTGTTGCATGAGAGTACACGTGTATGTGATGTACATTACCTTTATATCCCCTTGAACGCTTCAATATTGCGCATATATACTATATTTTGTACAGCTTCTATAAAATTTCGTATGTTTGTTTAGGCTGTTAATCTAGAGGCTGGAGTACAAAGAAGTGGCACAATGATGTGGGCTGATGACATTTATAATTATCAAGGAATCACCCCTACATTCGCTCAGGTATATATCGTTGACTATAACGTATTTAACATATATGATTGTTAGAATATTAATAATTAATTTTTAATTCTATCAGAATTTTAATGAAACTGTCCCTTGGGAAGGAAGAACTGATACCTTGATATCACGGTTTGTACATCCTATATATACGACAAATTTTAGAACATTATATAACGAAGAACCAGATCGTCGTGGCCATGTGATGTGAATAAAAGGACTTGAATTTGATGATATTTTTATAATGTTAGATAACATAACTAAGTATCTTCGCAGTAAGATAGGATGACATGGTTTACATGATCTTAATGTTGTTCACTCGAGTGATGATATTATAAGGAAAAGCGTAATATCACGGGTAGGATGATTCATAATTTAGAACTACTAACTCATGTATGTATTAAAAATTAAAGAAATATATTAAATTTTATAGGATATTTATGTTTAGTAACCAGTAATTCAGAGATTGGTATTCATGGTTACTATAACGAGGCTGTAGAAACGCACCCTTTCTTCTTTGCAAATGGTCCTGTATTTATGTCTAAGCCGAAACTGGAACCTCTGAATAATTTAGATTTATTCTTGTTATTTTCTAAAATACTTATCTACAGTATACCATAAGGAATGATACCGTATCGCACCTAATCAAGTGCCTTAAGAAACATCAACAGGATATCACAGTAAGTAATCCCTTATCGACAGATATGTAAGTAAAAGTTATGTGTCATTGTTATACACAATTATGTGTTAGTGTTATACACAGTTATTTATCATTTTCTATTAATTCAGTTGTAGCCACTACAATATCTATGACACTGGTAGTAATTATAAGAACAATAATGATGTTCTATAAGAGGAAATGATGATTAGGAACAAAAACTTACAGGTAAGTCAAAGTATATGTTATTTGCCATTTGAAAAGAAAGTTACTAACTTGGAATTTTTTGATAAATAATAATTGTGCAAAATATATTGGATTTCAAATTTGTCAAAAATTGATATTTAAGAAGCATTGTAATAATATAACATTAATATTTTGATTTTTCAGAAGATATCATGCGGTGGATGGATAATATGCAAAAAATATTAAGCAGTATATGAATTTTCGTATTGCGTAGAGATAACAAAATGAATTTTAAAAAATGTCGACACGGTAATAAGAAATAGCATCATGACAAAGAATATATAAAGACAGTTTCATTTTTTATAAATAAAAATTTGTTGTTCCAGATTTTGAAATACAGTGAAACGTTTAATTAGTATCTTAATATCTTTAAATAATTATTATTTTAGAATCAATTGTAATTGTATCATACGTACTTTTGAATTCGTGCAAGAACATATGTAATTTTGAAGTAGTTATTATTAGGAAACTGTTAGACGCGAACAGTATGCGAAAAGTTAGTATGCAGTGTAATAATTATCAATCAAAACACAAGAATTAAATTCTTGAGGAAAAAATTTCCGGAATTTCTTATTTACATGATTATAGAGAAATCCATAATAAAAAGGAGCTGCTTTCTAATACTTCGCTTCCTTGTAATGCCTACGTTAACAATAACGAGGTTCGACTTTTTGTTTTTAGAGGGATACTGGAAAATTTGAAAGTACATTACCATTGGGAAGAAAATCACGATATTGAAAACGATATTTGCAAGTAAATTTCCAAAAAATCTGTTTTCAAATTTTCGCTTTCTATTTCACATTAAAAGAAAGGGAGGGCTGCCTTCTTTTTCTGCAAGACAAAACAAACATTCTGAATCTCGTATCAATGAATGATGTCAATAAGTTATTTTTCTTTTCAGATTGAACAATATTCCAGATTTATTCATAATTTCATACTACGCGAAGAATAGACTTTCATAGGTATATAAAGGAAATATTAAGTATAGGAAAACTCTTTTTCGTTGTAGGTGACATATGCTTCACGGTTGAACACATGTATTTTTGAACACATATAAATGAAAAAGTACTCTTATGGAGAAAAAGAATTGATACCTTCGATTGACATTAGATAATGTATATAAACTTATGAACAATCACTATCACTATCAGTTTGTATTTTAGGTGCACACGCAGATTTGTTGGAGTTCTTATAAAATGTACTTCCTGTACGAACGTTTTATTCTTCCAAATTTTACGATACTATGTCTCATATGATAACTATATGGATTAAACGTAATATAAATGATCCGAAAATAGACTCGAACGACATTAATTGTCTTTCTATTTATACCAATATCGAAAATACAAGTAAAGCTGGAGCAATAGTATGCAAGAATGGACTATTTATTATTTTAAACCAAATCATAGCATATTCAGAATGCACAGTATTATCATGAAACGACGAGTTTTATGTTAATTCCGACCGATTACAATACCTTTCTTTCGTTTACAAGGAACGACGAGACTGGCAGTTGCGTGATTTCCAATGCAAAAGCCGCGATATCTGCACGATAACCTAACCTCAACCGATTTTGTTATACTATTCTTACGTGGACTTCGTTTGTACCACTTTCGTAACAAAAATAGAATACGTAGAACACAGCATTCCGTTATGCGATATTGTCGATTCCTAACATCCGAAAAATCAGAGATAATTTTTTCCCTACAGTTGTACATTTGTGTGAAAAATTACGAACGTAAAGTTGTTTGGTGCATGCACAGTCCTCCCCTCCGCTGCATTTGCGTGGACATGCTAGAAAGATTCACTTTTCCACGGTGAAACTGTATGTATTATAATTTCATTTTTACAAAGGTCGAACATCCTACTATGCATAAATTTAATATTAATATAAGCAGGTTTCGTGTTAAGTATTACATCTGACGTATAAGCACACGTGTGTACGAGCCTTGGTTTTAAATGTCTTATAGTAGACACCGAAAAGATTATTCAGTTGGATATCTGACTCAACATCAATATTTTACTAGGAGATAACATGTTAAGAACACGTTGGTGGATGGCATGGGAGATGATGAATGAAGACATACTTCTGTGAGATACATAAAATAGTAGTCAGAACGTATTTTGGCGCTTGGGGACAGCAACAGCTTTTTTTTTGTTTTTATTTATTTGTTGAAATTACAATCAATTCTCGCGTTGAGAATTTTCAGTAATTTTTCCGGCGTGGCGCAGTGACATGGCTGTTTATTTACAATAAGTTAATACTTATTATAGATAGGTATAATTTATAAGTATTATAAGTAAGTGCATATGCTTAATTTGGATAATTAAATGAATCTAACGTTTAGGTCTAGCGAGTAGTGCCTCTTCAGCCTGCGAATCTGGTCCGTCGTATCGAGTAGTCCAGTGATTAGGGGGTTTCGGTGTTTCTTGACTCTTTTGCTATATCTGTCGCTATATTTTGCTATTTCCTCTTTGACTGTAGGTATCTTGAGGTCGCGATGGATGGTTTCGTTGGTAACATACCAAGGTGCGTCTATTAAGGCTCTTAGCGCTTTCGATTGGAATCGTTGTAGTATTTCGATGTTGGAGTTACTTGGACAGCAACAGCTGGTGATACTGTCATACACCTCCATTTATAAACTTTCGAAAATCGATGTGACCTTCAAACTTTAGTGTATTCTGTTTCACAGCACAAAATGTTTCCGAAACGTAAGTTTATTGTTACAATAAACTTGACTAGTGGCTCTGAAATACTATCCTTGAAAAAACAATGGGGAAATTGGAGCAAAAAAAAAGAAGGAAATAAACAAAGACCTTGTTGGTTCGTAAAAATAAAATATGCTACAGGAAAAATTTTTTCCAACGGATTGAGATGCGACAAGCTTTAAAAGCTATGACGCGAATCGAGCGTTTGTCTACAAGAGCGCATTTTCGGTGGATATATATGTCGGAATGACATTGGGGATAGGGTTGTCGGTGTTTGAGGAGTCTTCATTGAAGGTAGCCATCGTTGCGGTGTAACGAAGATACGATTTATTGACACAGGTATGAATAACACAGGTTTTGACAATCTACCACGGCGGTGAGACGTCCGCGACACTAGTGACAGTGGTCTCCGGTTCAATAACGAATCCGCGGCCAACGGGATGACAGATGGGCGTTCTCGCTGAATCTAAGTCTGACTCGTAAAAATAATTGCTGAGCGTAAAGACGTTACTCTTTGGTCGACGGGAGCGCGTAAAAGAATGCCCGTCCCGTCCCGACGATGTCACAGAGGAAAACTATAATGGGGTGTGTCTAAGGACACGAGATCATCGGATTCGTCGAGGAAAGCCTTCGTTTAGGAAGTAAGGGAAATTGACGTTGCTGCTAATTGGTCAATCTCCATATCGGTGGTTAGAAAAAGATGTTAGCCGCCCTCGAGGGAAAGTTGCTAGTGGGAGACGCCGCTCGTTGAAAAATATGTCTCCCCTATCTTCCCGTAGTTGGGACAAAGACTGTTTGTCTGTTTGAAGGACTTTAGTTAACTAAACCTTAAGATTTATAACGGGCCCTCCAGCTAGCCGAACATGTACTGCGGAGACGCATCGACATCTGGCAATCATCTTACTCGAAGAATAGGGTCTGCGTGTGGCGAGCCACGGGACAGAAACCGTTGGAATGTTTACTGTCGCGTGTCGCCACGAATATTTCTTTTAAGGAGAGCTATAGAATTACTCCATACCTTTGTTAGGCAAAGCGTTTATCCCTTGACCGCGGCTACGTTGGGCGACAGACTGTCACCTCGAGCCAAAGCTCACCGTCACTAATCTAGAACAATTACAATCGGATTGAATAACTACAATTGTTCAATTACAGCTATAGTAGACTCTAGGTTAGAATGTTGCGGGATTATCTAAAATTCCAAAGGCTCCGGTGTTCTTTCATCTCCGACATATAATTATATAATGACTCATTGAAAACCAGCTTTCATTTTTTGTTGATAGTATGGTAAGAAAATGTGAAGTTCGAACGCTTGTAACGATTGCCTGAGTTGCGTCATCCTTGGTTTTAGGAAAAGATAGGGAAGTCACTGAAGGGTGTCGCGGCTTCGATGTCTTTCGTAGCTGCGACGCGGAGGCCTCTCGGTTGTTCTTTGAACAATCGTCAACGTGGACGAACGTCAAAGCGAAACCACGCGAATTCGGCATTTCCGATAATACGGAACTCTGTAAACGCGACTGCGTTGAATTCGTTCGATTAATTCCTAGCAGTATCTATAAACAGTGAACTTAAGGCCCCATACACAACTGCATACGCTAGGTTGTAAGAAATAATAGCTATATAAGTATGTAGCGGCGCATGAGTTAGAGAACGATGCAAATCGAGAGCGACTCATATTATTGTTTTGCCTCGTGACACTTACACAGTCTTGACGTACATGTAACGTCAACAAATATCTCCAACAGACTCAGGAAACCTGAACAGCCTTGCACACGACACCGACTCCCAAAACAAAGGAATATGAATTCGGCACATAGGCATAAGATAAACGAACATCTAGAAGGGCTGTGTCTTGATCGAGTCTTTCAGTCTTTCGGTAACGGTCAAATCGCACACTTGTAATCCTATTATAAAATAAAGGTACCTCGAACTCTGGTTCAAGAACCCAACATTTTTTTATTATTATTTTCCCATTATTTTTACGTGACATTTTGGCGATCCTGCCAGGATCCATTCGCTTCAGTGTAAACGAAGTTACGATTTCGGTCTACGGACATTATTGAAGATCGAAGGATTCGAACTACTTGTGTTATGAACTTTGCTGTCAATAATTTACCACGGTGGACCAAATTAACGGGGCCACTGTCAGCATAGAACAAATCAACAGAACGAGTTTGACACTCAAACGCATTTGAACGCGCCACAGAGGAAAACACCGCAAGGGAACCTCATTCTACGAACTTACGTATCAAGGTGAGAAAAGTCGGAATTCTTTTAAACAATATAGAACGCGAAAAGTTAGTTTCTCTAGTAACTCTAGCGAAGAGACAATATGAACAAGAAAGACACAAAAGCCGAGACAAGTTTACCCTCTACAAGTGGAGTTCAAAATAAAACGGGAACACTCGATTCCTCTACCAGAGCAATTTTAGACTTAATACAGAGACAGAACGAAGAATTTCGACAACAATTTAACGAAATAAAGAATGCTTTAAAATTAGCGAACGAAGAAAATAGAAAACGCGCTAACGAAATGGAAATATTAAGTAGAAACCTCTCTCGTGTTAAACTACCACAAATAAACGTAAAATCAACTGAATTCGGTTCTATGATGACTGACGATGACGATAATATATCAGTATTAAAACACGATACTAATCCACCTCCACCTATGCCACAAAAGCCACCAACATATGTCCAACCATCCAATTCAACAGCTGGAAACTCTGGAAATCTAAAAGCTGTTTAGTATCTCCGATACTAAACGGAGAAAACGATATAAGTGTAGAAGATTTTATTCGTGAAATAAAAGAAATGAGAATGATGTGTAGCGAACAAACGTTATTATTAAAAATGATCAAAATAGAGAAAATTGTAGGAAAAGCCGCAATGACAATCCGCAATATCCATATTAACGAATTCGAAACTCTGTACGAAGGATTAAGACGTAACGTAGCTACTCAAGCATCAGTAAGAGAACACCAAGATCAGTTAAGAGTGATAAAGCAAGGAATAACCGAAAGCGTGCAAAATTATAACATTAGATTTCGACGTGTTTTCAACAAACTTCAATACAGCATTACCAATGAATATAAAGACGAACTAACTCGATGAGCGATGAACGATCGACTATACATGGTTTCTGTGATTGACTATGTAAGAGGCCTTCGTTCAGAAATAGGACACGTGCTATTGGCTAATCCCCCCCCCCCAAACATCATCGATGCAGAAAAAAAGGCAATGGACGTGGAAAAATACTTTCGCGAAGACAACGCTCGCAGACGGATGACACGACAAACAACCACTCCACCATCTTATCGTAACCAGACGTCTCGTCCAGTAGGTAACCGCTTCACGATTACAAGTAACATGAATAACAAAACTCCACCCACACAAAACATTCTACCAAGAATGAATAATTTTACAAAGCTTGAAAATCGACCATTAAACGAAAGGCCACAAACGAAATGTTTCAAATGCGATCGATTGGGACACCTTGCCAATCAATGCCAAAATTTTCGAATACCGCCTCAAACAAAAGCCCCTCCAGGAATAAACCACATTCAAGAACAATCAGAATTAACAATGCTACCTCAGGAAGATTATCCACAATACGACTACAATTACCAGGACGACGAGGATTGCGATTTTTCGTTGACTCGGGAGCAGGAATCAACTTGCTTAAACGAGGATGCTACCCAGGAAGGACAATAATACCAGACACATAGAAATTCTCCATGGAACATTCCAAATACGAATCCAATTCCAAAATTAAACTAAATTTATTCAACAAAGAGATAGAATTTTCCTTAGTAGATGATAATTTCCCTATCATAGAAGACGGCATATTAGGCTTACCCGGTTTAAATCAATATCGATTCGAACTCTCCAATAAAACATTAAAATTAGATAATAATACTCTTCTGCTGCAGCAAGAACCACCCCTCGCATCGGGAGAAATCGTTCAAAAAATTGTATACTTCGACGGAAAGCCAACGCCAGTATGCTTTATCAATGGTGGTAAGTTTTCAGTCCAAATTTCTAACATTATTGAAAATATAAACACTGTAGATCAAATCTAAAAATTCAAATCTTTGATTCGACTATCGCACATAGAAAAACCTCTTAGAGAACCTATGTAGTATTTTCGTCTGTACCTACTTAAATTATATTTATCTTATTTTCCTTTAAGCATTCGTGAACGTAGTGGTAATGAACTTCAATGTGTTTAGAATTTTTTGTGAAATTTCCGTACTTTGCTATACTTATCACTCCAGAGTTATCGTCATAAATTTTTACAGGGTTATTGTCTAGATTTACATTGAAGACCTTCATAATTTCTCTAATAGACATTAATTCACTCACCGCTTCCGATAGAGCTACATACTCTGCATACGTCCAGGCTTTTGTCACACACCTTTGTTTTTTAGATTTCCAACCGATTACATTTCCATACAATTTAATTACATATCCAGAAGTAGATTTTCTATCTAAATGATCTCCTGCCCAATCAGCGTCCACATAACAATCTATCGTTTCACACTTTTCATTCCTTTTCTAATGTAACCTTAAATCTTTAATATTAAATATTTCAATATTTCGGTACAAATATTTCAATATTCGCAAAGCATATTTAAAATGTGTCTCGCTACAACAATCTTGAAATCTACTTAAGATAATTCACACTATAACTTATATTGGGTCTGGTATTTGTACTAATATACAGCAATGCGCCAATTAAATTCTTGTATCCAATGTCATTTCTATTTATCTCAGCGTTTTCAATTTTTAAATTTGTTTCCGTTGGTGTACAGTACAATTTGCTGTTTTGTAATTTATATTTGTTCGCTAATGATTCAATGTATTTCGTTTGGCTTAGTTTCATTTCATTTTTTATATAATCATACTCTATATTTATTCCAAAATATTCTTTTACTTCACTTAAATCTTTCATTTTAAATTTATCAGGTAATAGCTTCTTTACATTTTGTATCCTTTTTTTGTTTTTACTACAGATTAACAAATCGTCTACATATATTAGCAAATAAACAACATTTTCCCCCTCTCCATGAGTATATAGGCACAACTCTATGTTATTCTTCTTAAAATCCAATGTCGTCACATACCTATCAAAACACTCATACCAATCCCTCGGACTTTCTTTTAACCCATAAAGCGCTTTCGATAATTTACAAACTCTATTCGTTCCGTCCGCATATCCCTTTGGTTGATTTACATATACCTCCGAGGTTACTTCACCATTTAAAAAGGCAGTTTCTACATCCATTTGCTCAATTATTACTCCATTTTGACAACAATATGATAGCAATATCTTAAAGGTCTGATTACTCGCCACTGGAGAATATATGTCATCGGCTACGTTTCTTTGTTGAAATCCCCTTACCACTAATCTAGCCTTATACCTGTCCTCTGATTTTTTCGTGTAAACCCATTTTACATCTAATACTTCTTTGCCTTTTACCCTTTCTACCAATTTCCAAGTTTTATTCTTATAGAGACATTCTATTTCCTTATCCATAGCCTGTTTCCAAACTTCACTATTTTCACAACAAATCGCCTCCTCAAATGTGCAAAAGATATCTACTCTACAATAATTTGCGTGAATCTCACTACTGTTTTCCTTTTCTGGATACCTTACTGGAGTTTTCTTATTACGTGTAGATCTCCTAGGAATCTTTACGCTTTCAGAACTATTATCATTTTCATCTTCTCTACTTTCTAACTCTTCCTTATTCATGCTGTCCAATAAATAATTATCTTTACTATCATCGCTAACTGCATCGAATGAATTCTCCTCAAAACCGATACATTTTTTGTCTGTTTCTACGACCTCTACATGTCGCTACTGTTATTTTTACACCTAATAGGACTCTCTAACCTACTTCACTATATCCTAACAGAATTCCCATATCTGCCTTCTTATCCCATTTGGAAACTCTTTTTTGTTCTGGCCTTCTTACAAAAACTTTACTTCCATATAGATGTAGATTTTTAACACTTGGTTTTCTCCCGAAGAATATTTCAAAAGGTGTCTTTCTTTCTATAGTATTCGCTAATATTCGATTTTTCAAGTATGCCGCTGTACAAACTATTTCCGGCCAGTACCTTTTATGTACTTTCGCTTCCGCTAACAAGCAACGCGCCATGTCCATCACTGTTCTATTATACCTTTCCGCTGTCCCGTTTAATTCATGTACGTATGTTGGGCAATTATTTATTCTTATACCTTTATCCCTAGCAAATTTATAAATTCGATTATTTAAATATTCTTTACCATTATCGCATCTTAATATTTTTAACCTCTTGCCCGTTAAATTTTCGGCTTCATTTACGAACTGTACGAAAGAATCAAAGACCTCATCTTTTGATTTTATACAATAGATCCTAGCTATTTTACTATAATCATCGATAAATGAAATGAAATATTTTTCTCCATTGAATCCGGTAGTCTTAAAGGGACCACATACGTCCGTATGAATAATTTCCATTATTTCCCTAGCCTTAGTTCGATTATTTTTGAAAGGTAAGTTATGCATTTTGCTTTCTATACACACCCTACATTTCAAAAGTTCCTTTTCAAATTCATTCGGTATGCCAGTCACTAGCTGCTCTTTACCCAAAATCTCTAAATATTTAAAATTTACGTGTCCTAGCATCCTATGCCATCTTTCCTTTTTACTCATACCACTACGTTCGGCGCTGTTTACTAAGTGCTTCTTCCCTTTCAATATACTTTTTATTCTATATGTCCCATTCTCTTTGAACTGAGCTGTAAGTATATTATCCTCATCTATTACTTTCGCAATATTTCCTTTGGAAATAACCGTATTCTTATCGTCTGCTGGTTTACCTAAACTAATCAAATTTGCGGACATTTCTTTCGCGTAAAATACTTTCCTCATATTTATTTTATTTTGTTTTCCGAATGCTTCAAAATAACTTATAACATTCCCAACTTTTGTCGCTTTTATCGGTCTATTATCGCCTAAATATATATTTACCGGTTCTTTTAGGTCGATAGATTTATCGAAATAATTTATATTATTAATTATGTGATCGGTACAACCGCTATCTAATAGCCACACTATTTCGTTCTTACTTATTTCATTCGTCTCACTGCTGTTTGCTGCGTGCGCCGTTGCTGTCCATATGCCTGCTCTTGAGTTTCCATGCTCGCCCGTGCCGGTTCTTGATTGATGATGAAAGTTTCCACGTCCTCTGCTCGTATTGCCTTTGTTCTCTCTTCCTCTGTTTCGACCAGGTGTTGGCCCATGCCAATAGCCGTTACTGCTTCCCGCTTGGACGCCATTTTGACACTCTCTCGCAAAGTGTCCTAATCTTCCACATCTGAAGCATCCTTCCTTTTTTGCAGAAAAGGCGTTGGTTTGCCTTTCTCCTCGATTGGATTTATTTTTCTTCTCTGCTATCTCTATTTTATTTTTTACATACGCTACCGTTTGATCCTCTTCTTTCAATGCGTCTATTATGTCCGCTATGTAGCTGTATTCTTCGGGTAACGTATTCAGCATGTAATTCAGCTTTTCCCTCTCACTTACTTGTGCGTCCGCACTTTTTAATTCATTTATTAATTTTTCGAAATCGTTAAAGAATGATGCTGAATCACTGTAGTTCTCCAGTCTTATGTTTTCCAATCTCCTTCTGCATACGATCTGCAGTGCCGTCGACTCTTTCAAGTACATTTCATCGAACCTTTTTATTATATCATACGCCGTTTTTCCTTCCCTAACATACTCCAATTGTCTGTTCGATATTGCACTATAAATTATATTTATCGCCTTCAAATCCTTTTTGTCCCAGTCTTCATCGTCTCTTTCGTTCTTCATTCTAGTTGTAACAACCTCGCATTCCTTATATTTGAGAAACATCGTGATTCTTTGCTTCCACATTCCATAATCCTCACCATCGAATATAGGTATCATGATTTCCGATCTCTCCATTTTAATTGATTCTTCTTTTTTTTTCTTTTCTTACTCAAGCGTTCCTACGTGCTCGAAGTATATTTTTTTTCTCTGAAAGTTTTTTTTTCTTTACTGAAAACTCACTCGCAAGATCGTAACCACGCACTAAATATCTTGCAAAACTAGTAACCACGCTCTGCTACCATGTTAAGGAAATTCGAGGATTTGGGAATACAAATAATTGACTATATTTCCCACACAACAGTTATACATCTATATTACTCTCTGAAGAACGTCTTGCACGCACGCTGGTCGCCAACCGACTATCCTAGATTCTTCTAACATCTGGCAACAGTCTTTTGTCTCCACTAAGACCTTGACGCCCTCTAACCCTTACACACACACTCTCATGTACAGTGTAAATGTATCACTTCCCTAACAAATAAGTATGTTATTTCGTTACCACTTATCTCGTTCATCTCGCTGCTGTGTGCTGCGTGCGCTGTTGCCATCCATATGCCTGCTCCTGAGTTGCCATATTCGCTCGTGCCGGCTGCTGATTGACGATGGAAGTTTCCACGCCCCCTGTTCGTATTGCCTTTGTTTCCTCTTCCTCTGCTGCGACCACGTGTTGACCCACGCCGATAACTGTTACTGCTTCCCGCTTGGACGCCATTTTGACACTCTCATGCAAAATATCCCACTCTTCCACATTTGAAGCATCCTTCCTTTTTTGCAGCAAAGGCATTAGTTTTCATTTCTCCTCGATTAGACTTATCTTTCTTTTCCGCTATTTCTATTTTATTCTTCACGCACGCTACCGTTTGTTTCTCTTCTTTCACTGCATCTATTATATCCGCTATGTAGCTATACTCTTCGGGTAACGTATTGTTTTCGCACGTTCGCTGGGAGACGCGATCTCGAAGAAGCGCGCCAACGGGAGTCGTAAATTCCCGTTACGATTTGCTAATCGACGCCGCGAATCGCTCGATCCCTTATTTCGTTTAGGATAATAAGGGTAGTTAAATGAAGGATAACGCTGTTGCTAACAGGTTATTATATATTTTCACAAACCAACAACTTCGGTGTAACACAAAATGAATATTTGTTATGAGATGACTACGAATGAGTGCGACCTGAGTCTCTAGACG
Organism: Bombus huntii; assembly: GCF_024542735.1. NCBI lineage: Eukaryota > Metazoa > Arthropoda > Insecta > Hymenoptera > Apidae > Bombus > Bombus huntii. The sequence continues at coordinate 35,512 of NW_026099367.1, forward strand.
GATTATCGCGTATACTGATGGATTTGTCGACTCATTGTATTCGAATTGCTGACCGCTTGACGAGATGCTTGATTGAGACTGACTGATCTTCGGGTGTAAACCCGGTCGAAGGATGTTGACTGTTCGAAGGATGTAAAGTCAGTGATGTTCGGAGACGATGCTGTGGCGGAGGAAAGCTAAGGATGGGTGTGTCTAGCGCACGGGACCATCGGATTTGTTGGTGACGATTTTGACTAAGGGAGTGAGGGAAATAGTCTTCGTTGTTAATTGGTTAAACGAAGGGTCTTAACCGCCCTCGAGAGAAAGTGGTTCGTGGGAGGAAAGTTGCATCATACGTGAGAAAAACCAACTTTCCCTTGTCAAGCCGTAGTAGACAAAGGTCTTTAGAAATGCTTTGGAAACAGACGTTTGTTCAGTTTGAAGGACCTCGACTAGGAAATTCCTAAGATTTATGGAAGATACTTGAGACTATTGAGGGTACGCAGTGAGTATCCGAAGACATCTGGTTGCCATCTTGCCCGCGGTGTGTGGCCTGGGCTAGGTAGAGTTACGCGACGTAACACGTATTTATCATGTAATTCAGCTTTTCCCTCTCACTCACTTTTGCGCCTGCACCTTTTAATTCATTTATTAATTTTTCAAGATCGCTAAAAAACGATGCTGAATCACTGTATTTATCAAGACTTATCTTCTCCAATCTCCTTCTGCACACGATCTAGTGCCGTCGATTCTTTCAAGTACACTTCGTCGAACTTTTTCATTATTTCATACGCTGTTTTTTCTTCCCTAATATATTCTAATTGTCTATTTGAGAAGGCACTGTAAATTATATTTATCGCCTTCAGATCCTTTTTATCCCAGTCTGGATTGTCTGTTTCAGTCTTCACTCTAGTTATAACAATATCACATTCTTTATATCTCAGAAACATTGTTATTCTTTTCTTCCACATACCGTAACCCTCACCATCGAATATCGATAGCATAATTTCCGATCTCTCCATTTTAATTGATTTCCTATTCTTTACTCAAGCGTTCCTACGTGCTTGAAGTATTTTTTCTTTTATTTTATATTCTTTGAACGTTTCTTCCCTTACTAAACTCGCAAGACTAAAAACCACGCACTAAATAGCTTGCAAAACTAATAACCACGCTCTGCTACCATGTTAAGGTATAGAGAGGATTCGAAAATACAAATAGTTTACTTTATTTCGCACACAACAGCTATACATATATATATTACACTCTGAAGACTTCGATAACCTTCTTGCACGCACGCTTGTTGTCAACCACCTCCTCTAGATTCTCCTAACAGCCTCCAATCGTCTTTTGTCTCTACTGAGACCTGGACGCCCTCTGACGCTTACACACACATTCACGTGTACAGTGTAAATGTATCATCTACGTAACAAGATCATCAACGTAAAATCCTACCGTCCTCCCGAACATCATAAAACCGAAATAAATAAACAGATGACTGAAATGTTAAACAAAGAGATTATAGAACCCTCCGACTCTCCCTATAACTCTCCTGTCTGGGTCGTTCCAAAGAAAATCGACGCATCAGGGAAACAAAAGTGGCGAGTAGTGATTGACTTTAGGAAGTTAAACGAACTAACAGACCAAGACGCGTATCCACTACCTGACATTAACGATATACTATCACAGCTAGGAAATAAGAAATATTTCTCCTCTTTAGACTTATCCTCAGGGTTCCATCAAATACCCATGGACGAGAATTCAAAGAAATACACTACATTTAGCACACCATAAGAACACTTCCACTATAATAGAATGCCATTCGGGCTCAAGAACGCACCTGCTACCTTTCAAAGAATGATGGATACCACGTTAAGAGGTTTGATTAACAATCATTGTTTCGTTTATCTCGATGATATCATTATATTCGGGCAATCGATGGAAGAACATACTAAAAACTTAGTCATTATATTCCAAAGACTCGGGAAAGTAGGTCTAAGAATACAACCAGATAAATGTGAATTCTTAAAGCCCGAATTAGAATATCTAGGACATGTAGTGACAGCAGATGGAGTAAAACCTAACCCTAAAAAGATAGAAGCAGTAAAGAATTTCAAACTACCAAAAAATCCTACAGATGTAAAATCATTCCTTGGGCTAGCTGGATACTATAGAAAATTTATTAGAAACTTCTCTAAAATTGCCAAACCTCAATCTATTTTTAAAGAAGGACATTTAGTATTAATTCATAACGATCATAAAGAACACAAGATAGATACTGAATGGCCAGGGCCATACACCATTGAAAAAGTGAAAAACCCCTTATTATGAAATAATAGTAAATCACTCGATTAGGAAAATACATGGTAACCGTATTAAACCTTACTTTCCAGGACGATCTTCACCTTCTTCATAGTTAGCTAAGCTAAACGTTATACCCCTTAATGGTAGTTCTATATATCAAGAAAAATTAGCTCATGCATACTTATATAGCGAATCCGTAAACGTAATTATAGGTTTAGACATTAAGGATATATATGCAAAACTCAGCGAAATTAAAAGATTTAGACTAATGTTAACAGAACATTTTAAAAGTGAATGCCCGTATTCCAATGAAATGATTACACGCGCTCGCAAAAGAAATTTAGACAATGTAATCATGCATATTAAATTTATGACACACACTTGTTACCGAAGAGGCTCATTGAATTTTGTTGGATCCATTTCTAGAAGTCTATTTGTAACTCTGGATAACGATAATTTAGAATTAATGAATAAAAATATAGATAAATTTTTTGATGAAAACAATAACTTAAAAACCAATATAACTTACAAAACAAATTTCAAAACTATAGCTTTACCCTTAACTGACAGTCTAGAAGAAATCCTAACAAAAATTGAAAACGCTCCAAAAATCATTAATAATGTATAATCGTATAGAATGCACCTCAATCAAATTTCCAACGAAGTAAACTCTCTTAATTATGAACATAGAATTAGAAGTCTTAAGAAATAGGAACTAAGTGTCTTATAAATTATTAGTTATATTGATCTAGCATTACTAGGAACATATGTATATTTAACAAAATAGGATTATTCGATATTATAAGCAAATGCCTACCTTCCAAATTATGTATTCGCGTATTATGTTGTAAAACCAAAGAAAAAAAAAGACACAGGTATAAGCAATATCTCTAGACCAATAGAGCGCACCTTTAAACACATATTCCACACCTGAAATACAACCATTACGAGAATTACCTGAAGACACCAATTCAGTCATCCTCGAAGCAAGGCATGTAAGATTCCAAAAGGGCATACAAAAGGAGGCACTACACCGAAAATAAGAGTCTGGAGGACCAGCCGCACTCTAACACTGGGGGAATGTAACGTCAACAAATATGTCCAACCGACTCAGGAAACCTGAACCGCCTTGCACACGACACCGACTCCCAAAATAAAGGATTATGAATTCGGCACGTAGGCATAAGATAAACGAACATCTAGAAGGGCTGGTTCTTGATCGAGGCTTCAGTCTTTCGGTAACAGTTTAATCGCACACTTGTAATCCTATTATAGAATAGAGGTATCTCGAACTCTGGTTCAAGAACCCAACATTTTTTTATTATTATTTTCCCATTACTTTTACGTGACAAGCAAAGCGTAACGATAAACAAACTCCGGGCAAAACAATGTTGCCGCTACGTGCAATCGTCAACCGAGGTTGAATTTAAAGTTTTCGATACTCCCCCGAGTATAAATAAAAGAACACGATCGTTAAGACAGTTAGTATCGAACATTCTTATAGCGAATTAATATCGAACGAACGTAAGCATTACCTTGTATACACATATCGAGCAACACTAAGCGAACGACGACTAATTCTGTACTGCAAATAATTTTAAATACATTTGACTACACTAAGTATCAACTCGTCTGGTCATTAATCAACAACGCGTTTAATCGTCCTCCACATACATGTTGTATAAGCTACTATGTGTATATTTATTTATGTTTCCCATAGTACAGACGTATTCCTTATTTTATTGTAGCTGTGTAATTTCAGTAGTCTTGCATAAAGGACATCTGTTTTGTTGCAATTGTATCAGCTATTAATTGTAATACTTGAAGCGTTTGTATCTAATCGTCATGCATCTGTGGTGGCACTCGACCATGGAACTTTCCAACGGCTTCGCGACACAAAGCGCTATACCTTCAAAGCGTAAGGCCGACACGCCTAATGTACCATTGATATCCCTACAGTTCTTTCGCCGAATATTCGGAAGAATGCATACGCGGCAACCGTTGCGGACATCTAATAAACGCGTGCGTAGTGGAGATATCGAGGGGCAACAAAGAAAAGAATCCATTTGGTTTCGAATCAAAGATTCATTCTGCCCCGAGCTGCGGAGTGCGAAAGGTTAAGCGTCATAGCGAAGCAAACACAATTAGAGATACGTGATTATTGACTCTTGATAGTTAATCGTTAATCGTTAATCGTTGTTCATCGTTAATCGTTAATTGTTTTTGATCGTTCATCGTTAATCGTTAATTGTTGTTGACAGTTAATCGTTAGTCGTTAATTGTTGATCATAAATTGTTGACTGTTGATTGTTAATAATTTAATTAACTTTTTTGTTGAACATCAAGAGTATTTCTTGTGGGCACCTTCACCCACTATCCACCTCACATCGTTATTCTACATACGGAAGGCAAGATTGATATCAAGTTCGAAGGACAGACCGCAGAAGTCTGGTCTCTGCTATTACCACGAGACCTTTCGAGACCGCGCAAGGAAGTGCCGGGCCCCTTGCAACTGGACCCAGTGAAACGAGACCAGCCGTCCGTAAACGCGGCATGTGGCGATGGCTTTAGTATCCCATCGCATTTTCGTGACGGACAGGGCACCAAGGATCTCTTTTCTTGTGAACACCGGTGTCAATATAAACGTATACTCGTGCAACAAACTACGCGGATCCGCGAACAAAGATACGTACGAGCTGTTCGCGGCGAATCGAGTGGTCGAAGCAAACCGAAAACGCCTTTCGCGAGTCAAAACGCATCGTCTCTGACGCCACAATGTTAGTGTCACGACCGGCATACTTCAAATCCGATGGACTGACGATGGAGATAAAGATGTGGCGGCACTCGGCGACAATCGGCGGCAATATCGCTGAAGTGTCTAATGAACCATCAACATCCCAACGGTCCTTCCGCCGAAGGTTCTAGAAGAAAGAGCACGTGGCAACGGTCGCGGACGCCTAGCAAATGCAAATGCATGGTGGGGATGTTGAGGGATGACAAAAGAAAGTAATCGGATTCGATCGAAAGTCAAATCATAAGAGCTTCAGTCTTGGAAAGTCACGCCTAGAGTTTGGAAGTGGATTGTAAAGTGAATTGTTGTTAGAAAAAAAATAAAGTTTCTTTTTTTTATTTACACCTCAAATTTCTTTTTTTATTTTGTTATTTTACGTGACATTAGCGCATTCGGTATCGGCAACAGCGCGTGAACGACAAATGGCAGCCGCTAGGATTCGTTACAAAATCTTTGTCTCCCGTGCGATTAATTCTGTATTTAGAATAATTTTAAATATATTTGACAATATCAAGTATCAACTCGTCACGTCATTATTTAAATCATCCACCACAAATCCAAAAACAGAATAAGGAAAACAGAGAAACGAACAAATAGAAAATTAAGTTGCTAACATGTTTTTCTATAATAATATTTTAACATCAATATTGTAATACGCAATGTGTTACGCCGCCTAAAACATCTGCACGCCAGCCCGCGCGACCGGACAACAATCGACCTGCGTAACGTCACTTCGACCCTCAATAAACCTAAGGACCCACCATAACTTTCACTTCCCTGTATTGTTTCGCCATGTGTCTTCAATCCGTTTGTCTTGAAGAATTTCTAAAGCTTAAAAATATTCTCGAAACACAGTCGGTTTTTAGAGAGGTCCTTGGGTTTATTAGTCGCACTTAAAACACGGAGAAAGCGGGTATGCACCCATTAGGAAAATCCGAATAGCCCTGTAATAAAACAAGCTAGGTTTTTCTCACGCACACAGTCATCTATCCACCACGATGGTAGGAGACTCGATACTCATCCCTTCGAGCAGTAGTGCAGGTCATGACCAATCGACACCGCGCTTCGTGGCCCTCACTTTTTCTAACGAAAGTGGGAACAACGAATCCGCGTTCTTTAGGCACAGGGGCACACCCACACCGAACTTTTCTTCCGTATTAGAAAAAGAGCGACAGACAGTCTAAAAACTAACGCCTAACGCGGCAGTCTACACATAGCGCGAGAGTCGCATACTTCACGCAAATCTTTTGTCGGTTCTCGGTGTTGTCGAACACACATCTTCTCTCCTAAATATATTATAGTGCTAAGTCCATTAATACATTAATTTCCATTATAAGAGCCCTGCTCTAGCGTACATATCTATCGCATCTTCATGCGACAAGTTGTTAACTATTTATTTCTCTACGTCAGTGTAATCTAAGTGTTGGAAATATATAATTTATAATTCTGTGAATCACAGTGTTATACAAACTCAATCACCCCTATTATCTCAACGGAAATCAGGGGATCGATCAATTCGTGGTGTCGATTGTTATAATCGTAACGGGGATTTACGACCCCCGTTGACGTCTCTCCTCGCGATTACGTCTCCCCGCAATTGGTCGAAATTTACACAATGTGAAAATGAAAAAATTGGAAGCAACCGAACTACGGATGAAACTAAATCACTTCGCTGCTTGTAAAGATAACTTTTAGTGTTATAAACATAAGTCAAGTAGCAAAGAGCATAAATTGAATTTACCCAAACTCTTCTTGAAATCTGACAAAATGATTCTTTATTTTGTCAAAAAAATCTTTACGTATTTTCCATTCCCATTCGTCGCTTTTTTCAGTGGCGTGTTTATCGCTACGTCGAAACTCCGTCGGGTAGCAGTTAATTTCATTTAAAGTAGAAAACTATTCAGAAACGTGTATACGTTACACAGCAACAAACCAGTCGCCCTGTTATTACCTCGTTCTCAACAGTTCAAATTTCAGGGACAACCGACTACTTAGTATCGACCCAGTACGTCATATTTACTCGCCAAAAGAATTGTAAACGAAAATTGTAACCAGACGTGCCGTTAGTAACTACCATTTTTCGCGAAACTTCTTTTTCATTTGGCGGAAATTTAAACAAACCCCGAAACACCGTGGCGTTTTGCAACTGTCTTTAATCCTTTAAGATAAAAAAGATTGACGCAAAATTTTGACGGGATGAAATTTCACGATATATTCAGGTGAAACGATGCGAAATTAGAGCGAAGCTTATAATGGGAATATAGTTTGCTTGTCTGTTGTCATAAAATGAGATATGCAGAATATATTAAAAAATAGAGTATATGTAATACGAAACTTTATATTATTCATGTTATTATGGACAAAATATCACAATATGTTCATATATTTAAATCTCCTCCGAAAAAGATTATTGTATGTAGAACACAGTTTAACTGTATTTTGAATTCTTGTTTATCAGATCACAATTGATAAGTTGATATTAGGATGATTATCCTCATTTGAAACAATTTTGTGACTGTTACTTGTCAATATACTTTATATCTTATGTACATTTTAAATATAGTACGCAAACTCGAAGTTGCAAGGAACATTAATAAAAACTCAATATTTCAATAACGCCTTTCATGATTATAATTAAATATTTTTTCAAAATGTCGTATCAGTGTTACATCTAGCACCCCCTCCCCCACACACAAAAGTTTACCAATTTATAATATATGTACTAGTAGATTGACAAGTTACGATTTACAGGTTATATAGAATTCTATTTTATGATTTTATAATTTTTCGTTAAATACAATAATCAAATAACTTGCAAATAGTAAAATTTCATTTGTTTTATCGTCAAACTTGTGCAAGGGAACATATTAATGCTGGTAACTTTAGTGACTTGCAAAATTTCAATAGTGCAAGACAGGCCAGATATTCAATTGCAATTGGTTGCTATCCATATTTTCATCGGTCTTACAATAACCTTATGTTATCAATTATGAATTAAAAAGTTAATGAAATCACAACTCACCCAAGGCCAATGGGTATGACTTCTTTTCGAAGATCGATTGAAATCTCGAGTTTGTTGTTTGAGACATTCAGTTACCACAAGACAAAAACACCACTCCATTACAGCCGACGTAAACAAAACATGACAGATTCTTCCAATTCTCGGACAACAAACATAGGCATACATACTGTTTTAAAGTCACAGTCTGTCGTTGAACTTTCGCCAAGTAACTTGATACGCACATATACACGTCCCTCGAAATCAGTTTTCGACGAAAATACATACGTGACATGTTATGTTGCAACCGAACGTGAATTTCTCGCGGGAAATAGCCTGATATCGTTTATTTATGCGTCTCTCAAATACGAATTTTACTATACACTTCGTTTAAGACACGCCATTTTGCAAAACGATTATCGAAAGATTACTGCTTACATCGAGATCGAGAATAGATTCGCAGGAAGCTGGATGCCGCGATTTCTTCCCGCGCTTTACTTTCTTCCGAAGTTGTGATTGGTTGATTTCCTGCTGCCATATTCGGTTTCGCCGAGAATCGTGAACACGTACGCTGGAAGCAATGCGGGGTAATTATTTAATTTATTTCATAATATTATTTAACATATATCGTGAAAAGTTCTGAATATTCGGATTCTTCTGTTATCGTTTCATCGTATGTTAGCATTATCAGCTCTCGATATCGAATTGGCAAACAGAATTTTTCTCATACAAAGTAAGTCACATTAAGTATATGTATATGTATAGTCGAAGCAATGCAATTAAAAATTTTTCCATTTTAATTGCTATTATTTATCACAGACATTTTACCGAGCATTCATTTTATAAATCTTATACATACATATATATATATATATATATATATATATATCGGGTTTACATTAGAATTAGGGTTAGGGGCGTGAAACGAATCTTCGTTTGGGTTACACGTTGTCGTTATGCAATGGAGAAGACATTGACTAGTGCAAATACGATTATTATAGAACCGGACAAGTAACCGCGGTAGTTAGGTGCTCGAGATACTAATGACAATGATCCTAGGTTCAATAACGAATCCGCGGTCAACGGGATGACAACAGAACGTACTCACAAAGTCTAAGTCTGAGAATAATCACTGATCGCGAAGGCGTTACTCTTGGATCGATGAGATCGCGAGCGAGAAAGCCTTTCCCGTCCCGATGATGCCACACAGGAAAACTATAACGGGGTGTGTCTAAGGATACGAGATCATCGGATTCGTCGAGAAAAGCCTTCGTTCAGAAAGTGTTGCTGCTAATTGGTTAATCTCCATATCGGTGGTTAGAAAAGGATGCTAGCCGCCCTCGAGGGAAAGTTGCTAGTGGGAGACGCCGCTCGTTGAAAAATATGTCTTCCCTATCTTCCCGTAGTTGGGACAAAGACTGTTTGTCTGTTTGAAGGACTTTAGTTAACTAAACCTTAAGATTTATAACGGGCCCTCGGGCTAGCCGAACATGTACTGCGGAGACGCATCGACATCTGGCAATCATCTTACTCGAAGAATAGGGTCTGCACGTGGCGAGCCACGGGACAGAAACCGTTGGAATGTTTACTGTCGCGTGTCGCCACAAATATTTCTTTTAAGGAGAGCTATAGAATTACTTCATACCTTTGTTAGGCAAAGCGTTCATCCCGTGACCGCGGCTACGTTCGGCGACTGACTGTCGCCTCGAACCCAAGCTCATTATCACAATTCTCGAATAATTACAATCGGGTTGAATAACTACAATTGTTCAATTACAGCTATAGTAGACTCTAGGTTACAATGTTGCGGGATTATCCAAAATTCCAAAGGCTCCGGTGTTCTTTCATCTCCGACACGGCCATCCTGACTATCACACGTCCTCGTGTGTAACTAAAATATCGTATTTCTTACATTAGATTCGATACAACTGACATTATTTGCGATTTAACTAAATGTCCAAGTAAGTCAAGGGTCCAGTGCAATAACAAAGTTTCGTTCGGAGGTTTGACAACAGAAAAATAAAAGAGAATAGGAATTTGTAATGTTATAATTTGTATTCAAAGTGTTAGGTGCGTTCTGTGAGTCGCCAGCCAGACCGTAATGACACAACAGATCATTTTCGATTTCGTACACCGGTGAACCTCAGTTTGTTGGATCATATTGCCACGTTGGGTGCATTACACCCAGAAAGCACGTAAGCCCACTCAACGGGTTACAACAAAAGCACGTAACCCCACTCAACGGGTTACAACAAAAGCACGTAACCCCACTCAACGGGTTACAACAAAAAGCACATCAACCCACTCAACGGGTTACAACAAAAACACATCAACCCTCTCAACGGGTTACAACAAAAACACATCAACCCACTCAACGGGTTACAACAAAAACACATCAACCCACTCAACGGGTTACAACAAAAACACATCAACCCACTCAACGGGTTACAACAAAAACACATCAACCCACTCAACGGGTTACAACAAAAACACATCAACCCACTCAACGGGTTACAACAAAAACACATCAACCCACTCAACGGGTTACAACAAAAGCACATAAAACCACTCGGTGTATTACTATGACCACAACGCAGTGTTAATGATCCTCTGAGGTCAGTGTACTTGCATCGTTATTATCACCGCCGTTGTCATCACCGCAGACGTCTAACTCAGCAGGGACGCAACCTTCTGGCATTTTTCTCAGTCTGTCGTGTCTGTCCTTATATGATCGTTTGCCGTCTAAGGTTTTTAGGGTATATCTATCTCCTTCCAAAATCTCGGCTATTACGAATGGACCCCTGAATTTCGGATCTAACTTCGTCTGGTTTCTTTCCTCGTTTTTACGTAACACGAAATCGCCAAGGTTGAACCTAACTATTTTAGCTTTGTTTTTGTCGAACCTATCCTTATCGTATTTGGCGCAGTGATACATCGAGCATTTTCGACGATCGCATTTGCGTCTAAGTTAGTTTCGCTTAGTAAGGAGTTATCCCGGTGATCGTGGATTCGTTTGAACTCAAACATTGCTAATAGTATTATTTAATTTAATTATTCGTAGATCGTATTATTCATTAGGCTTAGTGTTTGTTAGACTTATTATTAGTTGTACTTATTATTTGTTAAGCTTAGTGATAGACCTGTATATATGTCTAAATAAAATCTCGGCTTTGTGAAACGATGGCTAGTCCACACGAAGAGTCGTCGCGCGCCCAAAATTCGAATCGTGACCCGACATATATATATATATATATATATATATATATATATATATATATATATATATATATATATACAAGATATATATACAAGAAAGAAGATACAAGAAAGAAGATACAAGAAAGAAGGAATATTATATTAGCGGCATTTTTGTAGCCATTATATAGGGTTTCGATCGCATAATTAATCAGTATCAACTTACCAGTCTTTAACGGAAGGACAAAAAGAAGAGCAGACGACACACAGACCGCAATCATGATCATTTTCAAGTAGAATCTCAAACTGCCGTACATCTTAGAAAACTTCGTTAGTCGTAAGGGATCAAAGGATGATGTCCGCGCTAGGGAAAATAGATGAGAAGCGGCTATTTCAACAACCACCGTGTAGGTACTGCACTAGCCAGAAGTATCTGCGACAGAAATCAGAATACACTCGTTTTCGCATGGTTGGATCAATTTCGCGTGGGACTAACCTGATTGAACCTAACGCGGGATAATTGCTCAACTCACGACTTTAACCAGCCCGCTTGATTCTCTGTAAATGCTTGAAATTGACGCTTGGATTCTTTCCAGATTAACTAGCTTTGCCCCTCCCTCCCTTTATCTATTTTCTTAGATCGACTTAGACTGCCACAATATATTATCTTTCTTCTTTTCTTTCCTTTTCTTTCCTTTTGATCTTTTAAAGCCCTAAATCGCTGGCTATTTTGTATACTATATATTTTGTACACTCAATTACTCTGTAAGTCATAAGTACATATGTTTTACAACGTTATTTGTCATATTTCAGTTAAACCCCAGAAAAGCCAGAAATATATTTTCAGCATGTTTTAACGCGCCCCTGGCAAAGATCTCAAAAACGAGTTGCGGCACAATTTAAAGCGACAAATAGCATCGCGTGTCTCGTTGTGGTAACACACGGTTCGCCAGTTTTTTTTTTTTTTTTTTTTTTTTTTTTTTTTTTTTTTTTTTGATATCGGTGACTGCCATATTCTCTTGAGTTTCCAAATCGTAAAGAATCTTTCCCCAGGGATTGGTCAACTGTGTATGTCCCCATGCGACGTAACTTGCTTAAGGAACACGAGCCGGTGATATGCAGGCAACGTATAATTGATTATCATTCGCTCTGAAACGCTGAAGTAATGACCAGTGCAGTGGTCCAGTGGTCATATTGAATGCCGCTGGATATATCAGCATTTGGCAACCTAACCCAGAGAAGCAGGAAATATGAAGCTACCGAATACCAATTAACTTCGTAGTTGCACGGTTCACATTCCATCATTTCTGAATATGCGAGGACAGTCCTCTTATTGTGCTTTTAATTCTTTTATTTGTTTCATTTTCAGCAAATATACTGGTTTTTTTAAATTAAGCTTCTGTTTATACAGAGTTACAGATTATATTAATTTTATATAGAATATATTTAAGAAAGATATTTAATTTTTTGCTAGTTAAGTATTGATCGATTAAGTTACTGTACCTTTGTTCCGATAAATGCGTGCCATTTCCTCGAATCTAATATCATAGCAAATGCCAATACCTATTTTGCAGCCCTTCACATCGAACGTCGTTAGGGAGTTACCAGGACTGAGTGAATCACTCTCTCGAAAAGTAATCTTATTAGGAATGTCGATGTCGAATAGATGTACCTAATAACATAAAAATGTAGTCGCTAATTCTATTGCTGCAACTTTTGTAATTTAATATCAAAGTTACCAACTCCTAAACTTTAATTATTTTTTATTTAATAACTGACAGCGTTTTTATCACTTTCTTTTATTAAAAAATCTTATCATTTAATAATGTTTAAAAAGGAGAAAAAATAAGTATAATAATATTTTAAGTATTTGAAAAATTTATACAACACAAACACATTACAACAAAAATGGGCGTTTCCCGTATCATAACGTATTTTATAAACCGTAAATTATAGAATTGGTTATAGTATACGTATGTACATATGTATATTCCTAAATTATTCCTAGATAGAGTCACTTTCTTCGCCCCAATATTTTCAAATTCAAAGCCATAAAGGAATATATTACTTACCTTTCGGTGTTTTGCTATCAAAGTTCCATCGGGACCCCAAATAGTACAGGTATTGTACAATTTATCGCCCTCTATTTCAGGCATCGTACCACCAACTACATAGATGTTGTTTTCTTTAGCTGCGTTCGATGAAGCAACGCTCGTTTCACCATCAGGAATACTCTCGGCGTATTTTGGAAAGTACTCTGCGTTGCAATATTTCAATTAATGAAATGTCTTTTGTTCCAACCATAAATTAAATTGAAATGTTTGTCAGTTTTTTATTTTTTAAATTATTAAAATAACTAAGTTTTATATTTCGACTTAATTAAATATGCAATTACTTAGCTAATAGTATATATAATAAATTGTTTCTACAGGTTCAAAATGAAAAATGAATATTTAGAAATATTTAATTACGACAATGCTATTTGTGTTAGCATCAGTGGCTTGTTACTCAACGACTTTGCTAGTACTTTTTGAAACATAAAGTTAGTTTTCAATTAACACTTATACTAGAGGCGGAATTATAAATGCAAAATAATTGATAATACTAATTTATAAGTACCTAATTATTAGTATCTTCAAAAATATATTTATACAAAAATCACGATAATCATGAAAATGGGGAAATCCTATATTCTCGAATCAATTCACAATTTATTTTGTATATTAATTAGATTCCGCGCTCATCAGTACGTACTCACTGGCGAGATCGAGAAAATGTATCGGCAATTCCTCGTACGACCAGAGGATCGGAAATATCAAAGGATATTATGGCGCAGCGCGAGTGGAGAAACAGAAACATATGAGCTTAACACCGTAATACTCTTATCATAGAAATAGAAGCAGTCCTCAATTCCCGCCCGCTAACTCCTATCTCCACCGATCCAAATGATCTCCTAGCCCTCACTCCCGGACATTTCCTCATTGGCGATTCATTAATGTGCTTACGTGATCGAGATTTCAGAGACATTCCATCGAACCGACTCTCCAAATGGCAGCATATCCAACAGCTTAAACAACATTTTTGGAACCGCTGGCATAAGGAGTATTTGAACGAGCTAACCAACCGCAATAAATGGAGCAAGGGTGGACACAGCATCCAAAAGGGCACAATCGTCATCCTCAGAGAGGACAACGTTCCCTCCATGCATTGGCCTCTGGGCCGAGTTCATCCAGGCGCCGATGGTGTTGTCACGTAAAATAACAAAATAAAAAAGGAATTTGAGGTAAAAAATAAAAAAAAGAAAACTTTATTTTTTTTCTAACATCAATACACTTTACAATCTACTTCCGAACTCTGGGCGTGACTTTTTAAGACTGACTCTTATGATTTTACTTTCGATCGGATCCGATTACTTTCTTTTGTCATCCCTCAACATCCCCACCGTCCATGCATTTGCTAGGCGTCCGCGACCGTTGCCACGTGCTCTTTCTTCTAGAACCTTCGGTGGAAGGACCGTTGGGATGTTGATGGTTCATTAGGCACTTCAGCGATATACATTGTCGCCGAGTGCTTTATCTCTATCGTCAGTCCGTCGGATTTGAAGTATGCCGGTCGTGACAGTGTCATCCGGACAGCTACAGTTCAGACGGCAAAAAGCATTTTGGATCGGGGCGTCAAAAGGCTTGTCCCACTGCCAATTCAACCCGATCTCGAGAAACCCGAACAACTAGCCACCGAGACGAAATAAGATGGGAACTTCAACCACACCTCGCTAGTTTGATCGGTACCCTCTCAACGGGGGGAGAATGTTACGCCATGCGGCTTACCATAGGTCATATTCTTAACTATCGATCGCGGCACTATAATGTCGCAGACGGACCGTCGCGTCTGCCCGGCAAACAAACATTGTAGTGGCAAGCGCATGATTCATTAAGCAGGGCGACTTCCAGAAACGTCGACTCGTGGTCGTTATTTTACCTCGCGTAAAAGAATGTGGCGTGATCCGAACGTAGTGGGGGTCGCCTTCCAGAAAAAACGAAAAAAATCGAAAGGCGTTCAGAACTTTTCGAGAAGTCGAACCGTCAACACAGGTGGTATGTCGCGCATTACTTATCAACCAAAACGCAGTTACATTTTTTTTGTTCCATTTATATCTTTCTAGTTAATAAGTTGTTGAAATAAACATTAATTTATTTGTGTTAATTCTGTGGAATTTCATTGAACTACTGAACTGATCAGTTCGTGGCGTCGATTATTTAATCGTAACGGGAAATTACAACTCTCGTTGACGTGCTATCTCGCGATCGCGTCTCTCCGCGAACGGTCGAAACAAAATGATTCACTAAAAACTGTCCTGAATTCCTAAGAACTTATTTACCGCAAAACTGACAAAGTGTTTATTTAAAAAATGAGGTTGAAGGTAGTCCTTTTCTTTCATTTCATTCATTTTCATTTTCTTTCTTAAGTATGGCTAACACAATATCTAATCAATTAAAATTTTATATTTTCACGTGAAAAGTTTCTTTAGATAATTATTATCAACATGATGACTAACTCTTACGGATTAATACGTGTCTGTAGGGCAATCCGGTGGACTCGATCGGCTTTTTACTTCGAAAGTTGAGTAATCGGTGTCGCTTTCTTACGCATCTTTGAACTGTATAAATGTTTTAAAATTGTTTGATCCAGAATGTACCACACCGGACAATCAAGAAGGCAGGTGCCTTGACTACAGAAAATGTAAACCTCTGCAAGAAATATGGCAGATACAGTACCGTACAGCCACCGATTTTTATAGACGATCAGTGTGCAGATACCAGGGCAATGTTACGATCGTTTGCTGTCCGAACGATCCAAACAAAGAGAAGAGAGAAATTTTAATAAAAACTGTGTATAAGTATAAGGCTTTGCGACCACCATACTGAGGTTTTAGCAACGTCTCTCATACCAGGGTGGTCGATGGTAAACCAGCTGAACTTGGTACGTTTTATGTCTTTCTTTCCGATTAATAATAAGCCATTTACTGCAAAGAATGAACTTTAAAGGCATTAAACAGCACATCAATGTACATTTCAATTAGACTAAATAATAATGCTATGATTTTATCGGTAGTAACTTTACTTATTAACTTGAATTATTTCTTTCTTTTACTTCATGTTAGGAAGAGTATCTTTTTGCTTGAAATAAAAAATTGATATAGGAGTAATAATATGGATAGAGATCAAAAACTGTTAGGGCAGAAATTACACGTTTGAACTTTATAGTTCAGTATAGTTCAAATAGAAATTATATAGAATTATTTAATAATTTGTATTCCACTGGAATAAAAATTTAATTTCTGTCTTTATCAAATCTCTGTTTCAGAGTATTTGTACGTATGTACTTATCGTCTGCTGTATGATCGAATTTCGAATAGGTAATAATCGTTGTTACTCGTTATGTGAGAAAAAATTATGTATATTCACAACTATGACTATTGCATTTTAGGCGCTTGGCCATGAATCGATGCATTAGGTTTTCGTAATCCCCGAAAACCAGACAAACCACTATGGAAGTGCGGAGGTTCCCTGATATCGGCTAGGCATGTTTTGACCGCAGCACATTGTGCACATATGGATGGAATAGAAAACATACACAATCATAATATTGCCATTCTTAGATTGGTGGAGGAGGTGCCATTTTCGAGTAAGTCCTCAAATATATATATATATATATATATATATGCTATTGAGTATTACTGAAGTATCATATCCTGAAATTTCTTACTGTACACATATATTGTGTCATAAAGCGTGTATAATTCTTTCTCATACTTTTGGTCATTAGTCTCCTGCATTTTCATTTATTTTTTTATTTTTCAGGGTACGTATATCCCATTTGTACGAAAGAGCCCCTACGAAAGAGCAACTTCGTCGGCTATAACCCCCTTGTTGCTGGATCGGGAGCATTAAGATATAGTAAGTGATATCAATTTTATAATAAAATTAAATAGTTCCAGTCTTAAATATCTTTCTTATTTTCTTCGTAGGACGACCACGACGTAATGCATTAATGGAAGTACAAATGCCAGTGATTAAGAACGCCGAATGCAAAATAGCTTATTCCAAATTTCCTAATGCACCTGATATCACTGATGGTATAATATGCGCCGAACATGCTCAGGGTGGAGAGGATTCTTGTACGGTAATTAAGTTACAGAGTTACTACAAACTATACGGTATCTGAAGACACGTCGATTCGAATTAACATCAAATCGACGTCTTAAACATTAAAAATAATAGATAAACACAATTTAATAGTTTTGCCCACTTCTCACACCTCGTTATGGTATTTAATCTAATTTCCTTCTAATCTTAGTTTTGCTCAAAATACATATAACATGTACGTTATAAATTGGAGTATTTCAATACACAAATCAATAGAAGATTATTACTGTATATAAGTATAATTTCAATACAATTCGATCGATATATTTCAGTATCTTTGATTAAAAATTTAACGATCCTTTCAGGCTGACCGCGGCGGACCACTGCTGATACAACATGAATTAACCTCGTATTTAATAGGTATTGTGTCTTATGCTTATAAGTGCGGCACAGCTGGTTATCCCAGCGTTTACACTAGGGTCACATCGTACCTTGACTTCATTCTCCAAGCGATGCAATAATATGATATTACTGTTCCATAAATATCATTGTGTAAAAAACGTAAAGTTGGATTTTCTTATTGTGGAGATAAGAAACAGCTCAAATTTACATTGTTTTGTACGTTACAAATTATAGGCTTAAAATGTACGAAATGTAACTTTGAAACGACACTAATTTTTTACGCACGATAAACCTCCACGACTTAGGTATGTAAAGATGATAAACGTGTATTAATTCTATTAATTTGGTAATAATAAACCAACTTTCTGAGAAGTTCTGTAAATTTCGTTTCTGTTGTATCAAGAGAATAATGGAATATTCCACTTAGATCGTATACTTCTTGTACGTACGTACAAAATTTTCCGGCTAATCTAAAACACTTCATAAGATAGAGAGCTTCTGGAAATTCGGACACAGAGAGTGCATAAAATACAAGATAAGTCTCGTGTCTTTCAAAATTATTTTTTATTCGCTAAAAACGTCCTGTGTACTCATGCAATCACATGCAACCTCGAAACTTCACTTATTTTTTATCACTTTCCAATTCAATACACAGTTTCAGCATTTTTGACTATATGTAAGAGAAATTTCCATTCAGCCAAAGGTGTACTTACAGATTATAGATTCCTATACGACTCTCAGTAAAAATTTATCCGCACTCCAGATAGTTAAAACTTCTGTCGACCGTATTGATCCATCTGCACTCTTCGTATGACGTCAATATCTGTTCAGTGCTGCTGCGCAGGTTTCTTTGTGTTACGTCAATTCGTTTGTGACCGTTGCGCGAGTAATGGCGCTTTGCAATGGTGATTTGCAGGAAAACAGTGCAGGATGCTGTGATTCGTTTCTTGTGGTCGGAGGTTATGTTTGATGCCTATATTTATCAAAGATTTAATGCACATTATGGAGAAAGTGTTTTGTCACGAAGTGTGTTTGAATGGGCACAAAAGTTCAAAGAAGATCGCACGAGTGTTATGAAAAAACAGCTGGACGCCCGTCCACATCCACGATGACAACATTGAACGTGCTCATGAACTTATGCTCTATGGAATAGACGAGTGACACTGGATAATGTGGCAAATCATTTGCAAATCAGCCACGGCTCTGCTTATGCAATAGTGCACGACAGATTTGGATTTTAAAAAGTTTGTGCGAGATGGATGCCGAAAAAGCTGATGAAAAGGTGAAGACGACGATGCATTCGTGGTTCGCAGCTCAGCCCAAAACATTTTTTAATGAGAAAATACAAAGGTCCTTCGGCAAATGGACAAAGTGTATACAGAAATCGAGTGATTATGTCAAAAAATGATGTATGTCTTTTTTGACAATTGCTTAAAATAAATTCTACACCGACAGAGCGGGTAACTTTTTACTCACCCTCGTAAGACACTTAAATTTCCAATCTATTATGATGAATAAAAGAGCTTATACTATTAAATCTAATTGTATTTTGTTGCATGAGAGTACACGTGTATGTGATGTACATTACCTTTATATCCCCTTGAACGCTTCAATATTGCGCATATATACTATATTTTGTACAGCTTCTATAAAATTTCGTATGTTTGTTTAGGCTGTTAATCTAGAGGCTGGAGTACAAAGAAGTGGCACAATGATGTGGGCTGATGACATTTATAATTATCAAGGAATCACCCCTACATTCGCTCAGGTATATATCGTTGACTATAACGTATTTAACATATATGATTGTTAGAATATTAATAATTAATTTTTAATTCTATCAGAATTTTAATGAAACTGTCCCTTGGGAAGGAAGAACTGATACCTTGATATCACGGTTTGTACATCCTATATATACGACAAATTTTAGAACATTATATAACGAAGAACCAGATCGTCGTGGCCATGTGATGTGAATAAAAGGACTTGAATTTGATGATATTTTTATAATGTTAGATAACATAACTAAGTATCTTCACAGTAAGATAGGATGACATGGTTTACATGATCTTAATGTTGTTCACTCGAGTGATGATATTATAAGGAAAAGCGTAATATCACAGGTAGGATGATTCATAATTTAGAACTACTAACTCATGTATGTATTAAAAATTAAAGAAATATATTAAATTTTATAGGATATTTATGTTTAGTAACCAGTAATTCAGAGATTGGTATTCATGGTTACTATAACGAGGCTGTAGAAACGCACCCTTTCTTCTTTGCAAATGGTCCTGTATTTATGTCTAAGCCGAAACTGGAACCTCTGAATAATTTAGATTTATTCTTGTTATTTTCTAAAATACTTATCTACAGTATACCATAAGGAATGATACCGTATCGCACCTAATCAAGTGCCTTAAGAAACATCAACAGGATATCACAGTAAGTAATCCCTTATCGACAGATATGTAAGTAAAAGTTATGTGTCATTGTTATACACAATTATGTGTTAGTGTTATACACAGTTATTTATCATTTTCTATTAATTCAGTTGTAGCCACTACAATATCTATGACACTGGTAGTAATTATAAGAACAATAATGATGTTCTATAAGAGGAAATGATGATTAGGAACAAAAACTTACAGGTAAGTCAAAGTATATGTTATTTGCCATTTGAAAAGAAAGTTACTAACTTGGAATTTTTTGATAAATAATAATTGTGCAAAATATATTGGATTTCAAATTTGTCAAAAATTGATATTTAAGAAGCATTGTAATAATATAACATTAATATTTTGATTTTTCAGAAGATATCATGCGGTGGATGGATAATATGCAAAAAATATTAAGCAGTATATGAATTTTCGTATTGCGTAGAGATAACAAAATGAATTTTAAAAAATGTCGACACGGTAATAAGAAATAGCATCATGACAAAGAATATATAAAGACAGTTTCATTTTTTATAAATAAAAATTTGTTGTTCCAGATTTTGAAATACAGTGAAACGTTTAATTAGTATCTTAATATCTTTAAATAATTATTATTTTAGAATCAATTGTAATTGTATCATACGTACTTTTGAATTCGTGCAAGAACATATGTAATTTTGAAGTAGTTATTATTAGGAAACTGTTAGACGCGAACAGTATGCGAAAAGTTAGTATGCAGTGTAATAATTATCAATCAAAACACAAGAATTAAATTCTTGAGGAAAAAATTTCCGGAATTTCTTATTTACATGATTATAGAGAAATCCATAATAAAAAGGAGCTGCTTTCTAATACTTCGCTTCCTTGTAATGCCTACGTTAACAATAACGAGGTTCGACTTTTTGTTTTTAGAGGGATACTGGAAAATTTGAAAGTACATTACCATTGGGAAGAAAATCACGATATTGAAAACGATATTTGCAAGTAAATTTCCAAAAAATCTGTTTTCAAATTTTCGCTTTCTATTTCACATTAAAAGAAAGGGAGGGCTGCCTTCTTTTTCTGCAAGACAAAACAAACATTCTGAATCTCGTATCAATGAATGATGTCAATAAGTTATTTTTCTTTTCAGATTGAACAATATTCCAGATTTATTCATAATTTCATACTACGCGAAGAATAGACTTTCATAGGTATATAAAGGAAATATTAAGTATAGGAAAACTCTTTTTCGTTGTAGGTGACATATGCTTCACGGTTGAACACATGTATTTTTGAACACATATAAATGAAAAAGTACTCTTATGGAGAAAAAGAATTGATACCTTCGATTGACATTAGATAATGTATATAAACTTATGAACAATCACTATCACTATCAGTTTGTATTTTAGGTGCACACGCAGATTTGTTGGAGTTCTTATAAAATGTACTTCCTGTACGAACGTTTTATTCTTCCAAATTTTACGATACTATGTCTCATATGATAACTATATGGATTAAACGTAATATAAATGATCCGAAAATAGACTCGAACGACATTAATTGTCTTTCTATTTATACCAATATCGAAAATACAAGTAAAGCTGGAGCAATAGTATGCAAGAATGGACTATTTATTATTTTAAACCAAATCATAGCATATTCAGAATGCACAGTATTATCATGAAACGACGAGTTTTATGTTAATTCCGACCGATTACAATACCTTTCTTTCGTTTACAAGGAACGACGAGACTGGCAGTTGCGTGATTTCCAATGCAAAAGCCGCGATATCTGCACGATAACCTAACCTCAACCGATTTTGTTATACTATTCTTACGTGGACTTCGTTTGTACCACTTTCGTAACAAAAATAGAATACGTAGAACACAGCATTCCGTTATGCGATATTGTCGATTCCTAACATCCGAAAAATCAGAGATAATTTTTTCCCTACAGTTGTACATTTGTGTGAAAAATTACGAACGTAAAGTTGTTTGGTGCATGCACAGTCCTCCCCTCCGCTGCATTTGCGTGGACATGCTAGAAAGATTCACTTTTCCACGGTGAAACTGTATGTATTATAATTTCATTTTTACAAAGGTCGAACATCCTACTATGCATAAATTTAATATTAATATAAGCAGGTTTCGTGTTAAGTATTACATCTGACGTATAAGCACACGTGTGTACGAGCCTTGGTTTTAAATGTCTTATAGTAGACACCGAAAAGATTATTCAGTTGGATATCTGACTCAACATCAATATTTTACTAGGAGATAACATGTTAAGAACACGTTGGTGGATGGCATGGGAGATGATGAATGAAGACATACTTCTGTGAGATACATAAAATAGTAGTCAGAACGTATTTTGGCGCTTGGGGACAGCAACAGCTTTTTTTTTGTTTTTATTTATTTGTTGAAATTACAATCAATTCTCGCGTTGAGAATTTTCAGTAATTTTTCCGGCGTGGCGCAGTGACATGGCTGTTTATTTACAATAAGTTAATACTTATTATAGATAGGTATAATTTATAAGTATTATAAGTAAGTGCATATGCTTAATTTGGATAATTAAATGAATCTAACGTTTAGGTCTAGCGAGTAGTGCCTCTTCAGCCTGCGAATCTGGTCCGTCGTATCGAGTAGTCCAGTGATTAGGGGGTTTCGGTGTTTCTTGACTCTTTTGCTATATCTGTCGCTATATTTTGCTATTTCCTCTTTGACTGTAGGTATCTTGAGGTCGCGATGGATGGTTTCGTTGGTAACATACCAAGGTGCGTCTATTAAGGCTCTTAGCGCTTTCGATTGGAATCGTTGTAGTATTTCGATGTTGGAGTTACTTGGACAGCAACAGCTGGTGATACTGTCATACACCTCCATTTATAAACTTTCGAAAATCGATGTGACCTTCAAACTTTAGTGTATTCTGTTTCACAGCACAAAATGTTTCCGAAACGTAAGTTTATTGTTACAATAAACTTGACTAGTGGCTCTGAAATACTATCCTTGAAAAAACAATGGGGAAATTGGAGCAAAAAAAAAGAAGGAAATAAACAAAGACCTTGTTGGTTCGTAAAAATAAAATATGCTACAGGAAAAATTTTTTCCAACGGATTGAGATGCGACAAGCTTTAAAAGCTATGACGCGAATCGAGCGTTTGTCTACAAGAGCGCATTTTCGGTGGATATATATGTCGGAATGACATTGGGGATAGGGTTGTCGGTGTTTGAGGAGTCTTCATTGAAGGTAGCCATCGTTGCGGTGTAACGAAGATACGATTTATTGACACAGGTATGAATAACACAGGTTTTGACAATCTACCACGGCGGTGAGACGTCCGCGACACTAGTGACAGTGGTCTCCGGTTCAATAACGAATCCGCGGCCAACGGGATGACAGATGGGCGTTCTCGCTGAATCTAAGTCTGACTCGTAAAAATAATTGCTGAGCGTAAAGACGTTACTCTTTGGTCGACGGGAGCGCGTAAAAGAATGCCCGTCCCGTCCCGACGATGTCACAGAGGAAAACTATAATGGGGTGTGTCTAAGGACACGAGATCATCGGATTCGTCGAGGAAAGCCTTCGTTTAGGAAGTAAGGGAAATTGACGTTGCTGCTAATTGGTCAATCTCCATATCGGTGGTTAGAAAAAGATGTTAGCCGCCCTCGAGGGAAAGTTGCTAGTGGGAGACGCCGCTCGTTGAAAAATATGTCTCCCCTATCTTCCCGTAGTTGGGACAAAGACTGTTTGTCTGTTTGAAGGACTTTAGTTAACTAAACCTTAAGATTTATAACGGGCCCTCCAGCTAGCCGAACATGTACTGCGGAGACGCATCGACATCTGGCAATCATCTTACTCGAAGAATAGGGTCTGCGTGTGGCGAGCCACGGGACAGAAACCGTTGGAATGTTTACTGTCGCGTGTCGCCACGAATATTTCTTTTAAGGAGAGCTATAGAATTACTCCATACCTTTGTTAGGCAAAGCGTTTATCCCTTGACCGCGGCTACGTTGGGCGACAGACTGTCACCTCGAGCCAAAGCTCACCGTCACTAATCTAGAACAATTACAATCGGATTGAATAACTACAATTGTTCAATTACAGCTATAGTAGACTCTAGGTTAGAATGTTGCGGGATTATCTAAAATTCCAAAGGCTCCGGTGTTCTTTCATCTCCGACATATAATTATATAATGACTCATTGAAAACCAGCTTTCATTTTTTGTTGATAGTATGGTAAGAAAATGTGAAGTTCGAACGCTTGTAACGATTGCCTGAGTTTCATCCTTGGTTTTAGGAAAAGATAGGGAAGTCACTGAAGGGTGTCGCGGCTTCGATGTCTTTCGTAGCTGCGACGCGGAGGCCTCTCGGTTGTTCTTTGAACAATCGTCAACGTGGACGAACGTCAAAGCGAAACCACGCGAATTCGGCATTTCCGATAATACGGAACTCTGTAAACGCGACTGCGTTGAATTCGTTCGATTAATTCCTAGCAGTATCTATAAACAGTGAACTTAAGGCCCCATACACAACTGCATACGCTAGGTTGTAAGAAATAATAGCTATATAAGTATGTAGCGGCGCATGAGTTAGAGAACGATGCAAATCGAGAGCGACTCATATTATTGTTTTGCCTCGTGACACTTACACAGTCTTGACGTACATGTAACGTCAACAAATATCTCCAACAGACTCAGGAAACCTGAACAGCCTTGCACACGACACCGACTCCCAAAACAAAGGAATATGAATTCGGCACATAGGCATAAGATAAACGAACATCTAGAAGGGCTGTGTCTTGATCGAGTCTTTCAGTCTTTCGGTAACGGTCAAATCGCACACTTGTAATCCTATTATAAAATAAAGGTACCTCGAACTCTGGTTCAAGAACCCAACATTTTTTTATTATTATTTTCCCATTATTTTTACGTGACATTTTGGCGATCCTGCCAGGATCCATTCGCTTCAGTGTAAACGAAGTTACGATTTCGGTCTACGGACATTATTGAAGATCGAAGGATTCGAACTACTTGTGTTATGAACTTTGCTGTCAATAATTTACCCACGGTGGACCAAATTAACGGGGCCACTGTCAGCATAGAACAAATCAACAGAACGAGTTTGACACTCAAACGCATTTGAACGCGCCACAGAGGAAAACACCGCAAGGGAACCTCATTCTACGAACTTACGTATCAAGGTGAGAAAAGTCGGAATTCTTTTAAACAATATAGAACGCGAAAAGTTAGTTTCTCTAGTAACTCTAGCGAAGAGACAATATGAACAAGAAAGACACAAAAGCCGAGACAAGTTTACCCTCTACAAGTGGAGTTCAAAATAAAACGGGAACACTCGATTCCTCTACCAGAGCAATTTTAGACTTAATACAGAGACAGAACGAAGAATTTCGACAACAATTTAACGAAATAAAGAATGCTTTAAAATTAGCGAACGAAGAAAATAGAAAACGCGCTAACGAAATGGAAATATTAAGTAGAAACCTCTCTCGTGTTAAACTACCACAAATAAACGTAAAATCAACTGAATTCGGTTCTATGATGACTGACGATGACGATAATATATCAGTATTAAAACACGATACTAATCCACCTCCACCTATGCCACAAAAGCCACCAACATATGTCCAACCATCCAATTCAACAGCTGGAAACTCTGGAAATCTAAAAGCTGTTTAGTATCTCCGATACTAAACGGAGAAAACGATATAAGTGTAGAAGATTTTATTCGTGAAATAAAAGAAATGAGAATGATGTGTAGCGAACAAACGTTATTATTAAAAATGATCAAAATAGAGAAAATTGTAGGAAAAGCCGCAATGACAATCCGCAATATCCATATTAACGAATTCGAAACTCTGTACGAAGGATTAAGACGTAACGTAGCTACTCAAGCATCAGTAAGAGAACACCAAGATCAGTTAAGAGTGATAAAGCAAGGAATAACCGAAAGCGTGCAAAATTATAACATTAGATTTCGACGTGTTTTCAACAAACTTCAATACAGCATTACCAATGAATATAAAGACGAACTAACTCGATGAGCGATGAACGATCGACTATACATGGTTTCTGTGATTGACTATGTAAGAGGCCTTCGTTCAGAAATAGGACACGTGCTATTGGCTAATCCCCCCCCCCCAAACATCATCGATGCAGAAAAAAAGGCAATGGACGTGGAAAAATACTTTCGCGAAGACAACGCTCGCAGACGGATGACACGACAAACAACCACTCCACCATCTTATCGTAACCAGACGTCTCGTCCAGTAGGTAACCGCTTCACGATTACAAGTAACATGAATAACAAAACTCCACCCACACAAAACATTCTACCAAGAATGAATAATTTTACAAAGCTTGAAAATCGACCATTAAACGAAAGGCCACAAACGAAATGTTTCAAATGCGATCGATTGGGACACCTTGCCAATCAATGCCAAAATTTTCGAATACCGCCTCAAACAAAAGCCCCTCCAGGAATAAACCACATTCAAGAACAATCAGAATTAACAATGCTACCTCAGGAAGATTATCCACAATACGACTACAATTACCAGGACGACGAGGATTGCGATTTTTCGTTGACTCGGGAGCAGGAATCAACTTGCTTAAACGAGGATGCTACCCAGGAAGGACAATAATACCAGACACATAGAAATTCTCCATGGAACATTCCAAATACGAATCCAATTCCAAAATTAAAACTAAATTTATTCAACAAAGAGATAGAATTTTCCTTAGTAGATGATAATTTCCCTATCATAGAAGACGGCATATTAGGCTTACCCCGGTTTAAATCAATATCGATTCGAACTCTCCAATAAAACATTAAAATTAGATAATAATACTCTTCTGCTGCAGCAAGAACCACCCCTCGCATCGGGAGAAATCGTTCAAAAAATTGTATACTTCGACGGAAAGCCAACGCCAGTATGCTTTATCAATGGTGGTAAGTTTTCAGTCCAAATTTCTAACATTATTGAAAATATAAACACTGTAGATCAAATCTAAAAATTCAAATCTTTGATTCGACTATCGCACATAGAAAAACCTCTTAGAGAACCTATGTAGTATTTTCGTCTGTACCTACTTAAATTATATTTATCTTATTTTCCTTTAAGCATTCGTGAACGTAGTGGTAATGAACTTCAATGTGTTTAGAATTTTTTGTGAAATTTCCGTACTTTGCTATACTTATCACTCCAGAGTTATCGTCATAAATTTTTACAGGGTTATTGTCTAGATTTACATTGAAGACCTTCATAATTTCTCTAATAGACATTAATTCACTCACCGCTTCCGATAGAGCTACATACTCTGCATACGTCCAGGCTTTTGTCACACACCTTTGTTTTTTAGATTTCCAACCGATTACATTTCCATACAATTTAATTACATATCCAGAAGTAGATTTTCTATCTAAATGATCTCCTGCCCAATCAGCGTCCACATAACAATCTATCGTTTCACACTTTTCATTCCTTTTCTAATGTAACCTTAAATCTTTAATATTAAATATTTCAATATTTCGGTACAAATATTTCAATATTCGCAAAGCATATTTAAAATGTGTCTCGCTACAACAATCTTGAAATCTACTTAAGATAATTCACACTATAACTTATATTGGGTCTGGTATTTGTACTAATATACAGCAATGCGCCAATTAAATTCTTGTATCCAATGTCATTTCTATTTATCTCAGCGTTTTCAATTTTTAAATTTGTTTCCGTTGGTGTACAGTACAATTTGCTGTTTTGTAATTTATATTTGTTCGCTAATGATTCAATGTATTTCGTTTGGCTTAGTTTCATTTCATTTTTTATATAATCATACTCTATATTTATTCCAAAATATTCTTTTACTTCACTTAAATCTTTCATTTTAAATTTATCAGGTAATAGCTTCTTTACATTTTGTATCCTTTTTTTGTTTTTACTACAGATTAACAAATCGTCTACATATATTAGCAAATAAACAACATTTTCCCCCTCTCCATGAGTATATAGGCACAACTCTATGTTATTCTTCTTAAAATCCAATGTCGTCACATACCTATCAAAACACTCATACCAATCCCTCGGACTTTCTTTTAACCCATAAAGCGCTTTCGATAATTTACAAACTCTATTCGTTCCGTCCGCATATCCCTTTGGTTGATTTACATATACCTCCGAGGTTACTTCACCATTTAAAAAGGCAGTTTCTACATCCATTTGCTCAATTATTACTCCATTTTGACAACAATATGATAGCAATATCTTAAAGGTCTGATTACTCGCCACTGGAGAATATATGTCATCGGCTACGTTTCTTTGTTGAAATCCCCTTACCACTAATCTAGCCTTATACCTGTCCTCTGATTTTTTCGTGTAAACCCATTTTACATCTAATACTTCTTTGCCTTTTACCCTTTCTACCAATTTCCAAGTTTTATTCTTATAGAGACATTCTATTTCCTTATCCATAGCCTGTTTCCAAACTTCACTATTTTCACAACAAATCGCCTCCTCAAATGTGCAAAAGATATCTACTCTACAATAATTTGCGTGAATCTCACTACTGTTTTCCTTTTCTGGATACCTTACTGGAGTTTTCTTATTACGTGTAGATCTCCTAGGAATCTTTACGCTTTCAGAACTATTATCATTTTCATCTTCTCTACTTTCTAACTCTTCCTTATTCATGCTGTCCAATAAATAATTATCTTTACTATCATCGCTAACTGCATCGAATGAATTCTCCTCAAAACCGATACATTTTTTGTCTGTTTCTACGACCTCTACATGTCGCTACTGTTATTTTTACACCTAATAGGACTCTCTAACCTACTTCACTATATCCTAACAGAATTCCCATATCTGCCTTCTTATCCCATTTGGAAACTCTTTTTTGTTCTGGCCTTCTTACAAAAACTTTACTTCCATATAGATGTAGATTTTTAACACTTGGTTTTCTCCCGAAGAATATTTCAAAAGGTGTCTTTCTTTCTATAGTATTCGCTAATATTCGATTTTTCAAGTATGCCGCTGTACAAACTATTTCCGGCCAGTACCTTTTATGTACTTTCGCTTCCGCTAACAAGCAACGCGCCATGTCCATCACTGTTCTATTATACCTTTCCGCTGTCCCGTTTAATTCATGTACGTATGTTGGGCAATTATTTATTCTTATACCTTTATCCCTAGCAAATTTATAAATTCGATTATTTAAATATTCTTTACCATTATCGCATCTTAATATTTTTAACCTCTTGCCCGTTAAATTTTCGGCTTCATTTACGAACTGTACGAAAGAATCAAAGACCTCATCTTTTGATTTTATACAATAGATCCTAGCTATTTTACTATAATCATCGATAAATGAAATGAAATATTTTTCTCCATTGAATCCGGTAGTCTTAAAGGGACCACATACGTCCGTATGAATAATTTCCATTATTTCCCTAGCCTTAGTTCGATTATTTTTGAAAGGTAAGTTATGCATTTTGCTTTCTATACACACCCTACATTTCAAAAGTTCCTTTTCAAATTCATTCGGTATGCCAGTCACTAGCTGCTCTTTACCCAAAATCTCTAAATATTTAAAATTTACGTGTCCTAGCATCCTATGCCATCTTTCCTTTTTACTCATACCACTACGTTCGGCGCTGTTTACTAAGTGCTTCTTCCCTTTCAATATACTTTTTATTCTATATGTCCCATTCTCTTTGAACTGAGCTGTAAGTATATTATCCTCATCTATTACTTTCGCAATATTTCCTTTGGAAATAACCGTATTCTTATCGTCTGCTGGTTTACCTAAACTAATCAAATTTGCGGACATTTCTTTCGCGTAAAATACTTTCCTCATATTTATTTTATTTTGTTTTCCGAATGCTTCAAAATAACTTATAACATTCCCAACTTTTGTCGCTTTTATCGGTCTATTATCGCCTAAATATATATTTACCGGTTCTTTTAGGTCGATAGATTTATCGAAATAATTTATATTATTAATTATGTGATCGGTACAACCGCTATCTAATAGCCACACTATTTCGTTCTTACTTATTTCATTCGTCTCACTGCTGTTTGCTGCGTGCGCCGTTGCTGTCCATATGCCTGCTCTTGAGTTTCCATGCTCGCCCGTGCCGGTTCTTGATTGATGATGAAAGTTTCCACGTCCTCTGCTCGTATTGCCTTTGTTCTCTCTTCCTCTGTTTCGACCAGGTGTTGGCCCATGCCAATAGCCGTTACTGCTTCCCGCTTGGACGCCATTTTGACACTCTCTCGCAAAGTGTCCTAATCTTCCACATCTGAAGCATCCTTCCTTTTTTGCAGAAAAGGCGTTGGTTTGCCTTTCTCCTCGATTGGATTTATTTTTCTTCTCTGCTATCTCTATTTTATTTTTTACATACGCTACCGTTTGATCCTCTTCTTTCAATGCGTCTATTATGTCCGCTATGTAGCTGTATTCTTCGGGTAACGTATTCAGCATGTAATTCAGCTTTTCCCTCTCACTTACTTGTGCGTCCGCACTTTTTAATTCATTTATTAATTTTTCGAAATCGTTAAAGAATGATGCTGAATCACTGTAGTTCTCCAGTCTTATGTTTTCCAATCTCCTTCTGCATACGATCTGCAGTGCCGTCGACTCTTTCAAGTACATTTCATCGAACCTTTTTATTATATCATACGCCGTTTTTCCTTCCCTAACATACTCCAATTGTCTGTTCGATATTGCACTATAAATTATATTTATCGCCTTCAAATCCTTTTTGTCCCAGTCTTCATCGTCTCTTTCGTTCTTCATTCTAGTTGTAACAACCTCGCATTCCTTATATTTGAGAAACATCGTGATTCTTTGCTTCCACATTCCATAATCCTCACCATCGAATATAGGTATCATGATTTCCGATCTCTCCATTTTAATTGATTCTTCTTTTTTTTTCTTTTCTTACTCAAGCGTTCCTACGTGCTCGAAGTATATTTTTTTTCTCTGAAAGTTTTTTTTTCTTTACTGAAAACTCACTCGCAAGATCGTAACCACGCACTAAATATCTTGCAAAACTAGTAACCACGCTCTGCTACCATGTTAAGGAAATTCGAGGATTTGGGAATACAAATAATTGACTATATTTCCCACACAACAGTTATACATCTATATTACTCTCTGAAGAACGTCTTGCACGCACGCTGGTCGCCAACCGACTATCCTAGATTCTTCTAACATCTGGCAACAGTCTTTTGTCTCCACTAAGACCTTGACGCCCTCTAACCCTTACACACACACTCTCATGTACAGTGTAAATGTATCACTTCCCTAACAAATAAGTATGTTATTTCGTTACCACTTATCTCGTTCATCTCGCTGCTGTGTGCTGCGTGCGCTGTTGCCATCCATATGCCTGCTCCTGAGTTGCCATATTCGCTCGTGCCGGCTGCTGATTGACGATGGAAGTTTCCACGCCCCCTGTTCGTATTGCCTTTGTTTCCTCTTCCTCTGCTGCGACCACGTGTTGACCCACGCCGATAACTGTTACTGCTTCCCGCTTGGACGCCATTTTGACACTCTCATGCAAAATATCCCACTCTTCCACATTTGAAGCATCCTTCCTTTTTTGCAGCAAAGGCATTAGTTTTCATTTCTCCTCGATTAGACTTATCTTTCTTTTCCGCTATTTCTATTTTATTCTTCACGCACGCTACCGTTTGTTTCTCTTCTTTCACTGCATCTATTATATCCGCTATGTAGCTATACTCTTCGGGTAACGTATTGTTTTCGCACGTTCGCTGGGAGACGCGATCTCGAAGAAGCGCGCCAACGGGAGTCGTAAATTCCCGTTACGATTTGCTAATCGACGCCGCGAATCGCTCGATCCCTTATTTCGTTTAGGATAATAAGGGTAGTTAAATGAAGGATAACGCTGTTGCTAACAGGTTATTATATATTTTCACAAACCAACAACTTCGGTGTAACACAAAATGAATATTTGTTATGAGATGACTACGAATGAGTGCGACCTGAGTCTCTAGACGGATTATCGCGTATACTGATGGATTTGTCGACTCATTGTATTCGAATTGCTGACCGCTTGACGAGATGCTTGATTGAGACTGACTGATCTTCGGGTGTAAACCCGGTCGAAGGATGTTGACTGTTCGAAGGATGTAAAGTCAGTGATGTTCGGAGACGATGCTGTGGCGGAGGAAAGCTAAGGATGGGTGTGTCTAGCGCACGGGACCATCGGATTTGTTGGTGACGATTTTGACTAAGGGAGTGAGGGAAATAGTCTTCGTTGTTAATTGGTTAAACGAAGGGTCTTAACCGCCCTCGAGAGAAAGTGGTTCGTGGGAGGAAAGTTGCATCATACGTGAGAAAAACCAACTTTCCCTTGTCAAGCCGTAGTAGACAAAGGTCTTTAGAAATGCTTTGGAAACAGACGTTTGTTCAGTTTGAAGGACCTCGACTAGGAAATTCCTAAGATTTATGGAAGATACTTGAGACTATTGAGGGTACGCAGTGAGTATCCGAAGACATCTGGTTGCCATCTTGCCCGCGGTGTGTGGCCTGGGCTAGGTAGAGTTACGCGACGTAACACGTATTTATCATGTAATTCAGCTTTTCCCTCTCACTCACTTTTGCGCCTGCACCTTTTAATTCATTTATTAATTTTTCAAGATCGCTAAAAAACGATGCTGAATCACTGTATTTATCAAGACTTATCTTCTCCAATCTCCTTCTGCACACGATCTAGTGCCGTCGATTCTTTCAAGTACACTTCGTCGAACTTTTTCATTATTTCATACGCTGTTTTTTCTTCCCTAATATATTCTAATTGTCTATTTGAGAAGGCACTGTAAATTATATTTATCGCCTTCAGATCCTTTTTATCCCAGTCTGGATTGTCTGTTTCAGTCTTCACTCTAGTTATAACAATATCACATTCTTTATATCTCAGAAACATTGTTATTCTTTTCTTCCACATACCGTAACCCTCACCATCGAATATCGATAGCATAATTTCCGATCTCTCCATTTTAATTGATTTCCTATTCTTTACTCAAGCGTTCCTACGTGCTTGAAGTATTTTTTCTTTTATTTTATATTCTTTGAACGTTTCTTCCCTTACTAAACTCGCAAGACTAAAAACCACGCACTAAATAGCTTGCAAAACTAGTAACCACGCTCTGCTACCATGTTAAGGTATAGAGAGGATTCGAAAATACAAATAGTTTACTTTATTTCGCACACAACAGCTATACATATATATATTACACTCTGAAGACTTCGATAACCTTCTTGCACGCACGCTTGTTGTCAACCACCTCCTCTAGATTCTCCTAACAGCCTCCAATCGTCTTTTGTCTCTACTGAGACCTGGACGCCCTCTGACGCTTACACACACATTCACGTGTACAGTGTAAATGTATCATCTACGTAACAAGATCATCAACGTAAAATCCTACCGTCCTCCCGAACATCATAAAACCGAAATAAATAAACAGATGACTGAAATGTTAAACAAAGAGATTATAGAACCCTCCGACTCTCCCTATAACTCTCCTGTCTGGGTCGTTCCAAAGAAAATCGACGCATCAGGGAAACAAAAGTGGCGAGTAGTGATTGACTTTAGGAAGTTAAACGAACTAACAGACCAAGACGCGTATCCACTACCTGACATTAACGATATACTATCACAGCTAGGAAATAAGAAATATTTCTCCTCTTTAGACTTATCCTCAGGGTTCCATCAAATACCCATGGACGAGAATTCAAAGAAATACACTACATTTAGCACACCATAAGAACACTTCCACTATAATAGAATGCCATTCGGGCTCAAGAACGCACCTGCTACCTTTCAAAGAATGATGGATACCACGTTAAGAGGTTTGATTAACAATCATTGTTTCGTTTATCTCGATGATATCATTATATTCGGGCAATCGATGGAAGAACATACTAAAAACTTAGTCATTATATTCCAAAGACTCGGGAAAGTAGGTCTAAGAATACAACCAGATAAATGTGAATTCTTAAAGCCCGAATTAGAATATCTAGGACATGTAGTGACAGCAGATGGAGTAAAACCTAACCCTAAAAAGATAGAAGCAGTAAAGAATTTCAAACTACCAAAAAATCCTACAGATGTAAAATCATTCCTTGGGCTAGCTGGATACTATAGAAAATTTATTAGAAACTTCTCTAAAATTGCCAAACCTCAATCTATTTTTAAAGAAGGACATTTAGTATTAATTCATAACGATCATAAAGAACACAAGATAGATACTGAATGGCCAGGGCCATACACCATTGAAAAAGTGAAAAACCCCTTATTATGAAATAATAGTAAATCACTCGATTAGGAAAATACATGGTAACCGTATTAAACCTTACTTTCCAGGACGATCTTCACCTTCTTCATAGTTAGCTAAGCTAAACGTTATACCCCTTAATGGTAGTTCTATATATCAAGAAAAATTAGCTCATGCATACTTATATAGCGAATCCGTAAACGTAATTATAGGTTTAGACATTAAGGATATATATGCAAAACTCAGCGAAATTAAAAGATTTAGACTAATGTTAACAGAACATTTTAAAAGTGAATGCCCGTATTCCAATGAAATGATTACACGCGCTCGCAAAAGAAATTTAGACAATGTAATCATGCATATTAAATTTATGACACACACTTGTTACCGAAGAGGCTCATTGAATTTTGTTGGATCCATTTCTAGAAGTCTATTTGTAACTCTGGATAACGATAATTTAGAATTAATGAATAAAAATATAGATAAATTTTTTGATGAAAACAATAACTTAAAAACCAATATAACTTACAAAACAAATTTCAAAACTATAGCTTTACCCTTAACTGACAGTCTAGAAGAAATCCTAACAAAAATTGAAAACGCTCCAAAAATCATTAATAATGTATAATCGTATAGAATGCACCTCAATCAAATTTCCAACGAAGTAAACTCTCTTAATTATGAACATAGAATTAGAAGTCTTAAGAAATAGGAACTAAGTGTCTTATAAATTATTAGTTATATTGATCTAGCATTACTAGGAACATATGTATATTTAACAAAATAGGATTATTCGATATTATAAGCAAATGCCTACCTTCCAAATTATGTATTCGCGTATTATGTTGTAAAACCAAAGAAAAAAAAAGACACAGGTATAAGCAATATCTCTAGACCAATAGAGCGCACCTTTAAACACATATTCCACACCTGAAATACAACCATTACGAGAATTACCTGAAGACACCAATTCAGTCATCCTCGAAGCAAGGCATGTAAGATTCCAAAAGGGCATACAAAAGGAGGCACTACACCGAAAATAAGAGTCTGGAGGACCAGCCGCACTCTAACACTGGGGGAATGTAACGTCAACAAATATGTCCAACCGACTCAGGAAACCTGAACCGCCTTGCACACGACACCGACTCCCAAAATAAAGGATTATGAATTCGGCACGTAGGCATAAGATAAACGAACATCTAGAAGGGCTGGTTCTTGATCGAGGCTTCAGTCTTTCGGTAACAGTTTAATCGCACACTTGTAATCCTATTATAGAATAGAGGTATCTCGAACTCTGGTTCAAGAACCCAACATTTTTTTATTATTATTTTCCCATTACTTTTACGTGACAAGCAAAGCGTAACGATAAACAAACTCCGGGCAAAACAATGTTGCCGCTGCGTGCAATCGTCAACCGAGGTTGAATTTAAAGTTTTCGATACTCCCCCGAGTATAAATAAAAGAACACGATCGTTAAGACAGTTAGTATCGAACATTCTTATAGCGAATTAATATCGAACGAACGTAAGCATTACCTTGTATACACATATCGAGCAACACTAAGCGAACGACGACTAATTCTGTACTGCAAATAATTTTAAATACATTTGACTACACTAAGTATCAACTCGTCTGGTCATTAATCAACAACGCGTTTAATCGTCCTCCACATACATGTTGTATAAGCTACTATGTGTATATTTATTTATGTTTCCCATAGTACAGACGTATTCCTTATTTTATTGTAGCTGTGTAATTTCAGTAGTCTTGCATAAAGGACATCTGTTTTGTTGCAATTGTATCAGCTATTAATTGTAA
The DNA here is from genome assembly GCF_024542735.1 of Bombus huntii. NCBI lineage: Eukaryota > Metazoa > Arthropoda > Insecta > Hymenoptera > Apidae > Bombus > Bombus huntii. The sequence goes on from NW_026099367.1 coordinate 71,888, forward strand.
TACTTGAAGCGTTTGTATCTAATCGTCATGCATCTGTGGTGGCACTCGACCATGGAACTTTCCAACGGCTTCGCGACACAAAGCGCTATACCTTCAAAGCGTAAGGCCGACACGCCTAATGTACCATTGATATCCCTACAGTTCTTTCGCCGAATATTCGGAAGAATGCATACGCGGCAACCGTTGCGGACATCTAATAAACGCGTGCGTAGTGGAGATATCGAGGGGCAACAAAGAAAAGAATCCATTTGGTTTCGAATCAAAGATTCATTCTGCCCCGAGCTGCGGAGTGCGAAAGGTTAAGCGTCATAGCGAAGCAAACACAATTAGAGATACGTGATTATTGACTCTTGATAGTTAATCGTTAATCGTTAATCGTTGTTCATCGTTAATCGTTAATTGTTTTTGATCGTTCATCGTTAATCGTTAATTGTTGTTGACAGTTAATCGTTAGTCGTTAATTGTTGATCATAAATTGTTGACTGTTGATTGTTAATAATTTAATTAACTTTTTTGTTGAACATCAAGAGTATTTCTTGTGGGCACCTTCACCCACTATCCACCTCACATCGTTATTCTACATACGGAAGGCAAGATTGATATCAAGTTCGAAGGACAGACCGCAGAAGTCTGGTCTCTGCTATTACCACGAGACCTTTCGAGACCGCGCAAGGAAGTGCCGGGCCCCTTGCAACTGGACCCAGTGAAACGAGACCAGCCGTCCGTAAACGCGGCATGTGGCGATGGCTTTAGTATCCCATCGCATTTTCGTGACGGACAGGGCACCAAGGATCTCTTTTCTTGTGAACACCGGTGTCAATATAAACGTATACTCGTGCAACAAACTACGCGGATCCGCGAACAAAGATACGTACGAGCTGTTCGCGGCGAATCGAGTGGTCGAAGCAAACCGAAAACGCCTTTCGCGAGTCAAAACGCATCGTCTCTGACGCCACAATGTTAGTGTCACGACCGGCATACTTCAAATCCGATGGACTGACGATGGAGATAAAGATGTGGCGGCACTCGGCGACAATCGGCGGCAATATCGCTGAAGTGTCTAATGAACCATCAACATCCCAACGGTCCTTCCGCCGAAGGTTCTAGAAGAAAGAGCACGTGGCAACGGTCGCGGACGCCTAGCAAATGCAAATGCATGGTGGGGATGTTGAGGGATGACAAAAGAAAGTAATCGGATTCGATCGAAAGTCAAATCATAAGAGCTTCAGTCTTGGAAAGTCACGCCTAGAGTTTGGAAGTGGATTGTAAAGTGAATTGTTGTTAGAAAAAAAATAAAGTTTCTTTTTTTTATTTACACCTCAAATTTCTTTTTTTATTTTGTTATTTTACGTGACATTAGCGCATTCGGTATCGGCAACAGCGCGTGAACGACAAATGGCAGCCGCTAGGATTCGTTACAAAATCTTTGTCTCCCGTGCGATTAATTCTGTATTTAGAATAATTTTAAATATATTTGACAATATCAAGTATCAACTCGTCACGTCATTATTTAAATCATCCACCACAAATCCAAAAACAGAATAAGGAAAACAGAGAAACGAACAAATAGAAAATTAAGTTGCTAACATGTTTTTCTATAATAATATTTTAACATCAATATTGTAATACGCAATGTGTTACGCCGCCTAAAACATCTGCACGCCAGCCCGCGCGACCGGACAACAACCGACCTGCGTAACGTCACTTCGACCCTCAATAAACCTAAGGACCCACCATAACTTTCACTTCCCTGTATTGTTTCGCCATGTGTCTTCAATCCGTTTGTCTTGAAGAATTTCTAAAGCTTAAAAATATTCTCGAAACACAGTCGGTTTTTAGAGAGGTCCTTGGGTTTATTAGTCGCACTTAAAACACGGAGAAAGCGGGTATGCACCCATTAGGAAAATCCGAATAGCCCTGTAATAAAACAAGCTAGGTTTTTCTCACGCACACAGTCATCTATCCACCACGATGGTAGGAGACTCGATACTCATCCCTTCGAGCAGTAGTGCAGGTCATGACCAATCGACACCGCGCTTCGTGGCCCTCACTTTTTCTAACGAAAGTGGGAACAACGAATCCGCGTTCTTTAGGCACAGGGGCACACCCACACCGAACTTTTCTTCCGTATTAGAAAAAGAGCGACAGACAGTCTAAAAACTAACGCCTAACGCGGCAGTCTACACATAGCGCGAGAGTCGCATACTTCACGCAAATCTTTTGTCGGTTCTCGGTGTTGTCGAACACACATCTTCTCTCCTAAATATATTATAGTGCTAAGTCCATTAATACATTAATTTCCATTATAAGAGCCCTGCTCTAGCGTACATATCTATCGCATCTTCATGCGACAAGTTGTTAACTATTTATTTCTCTACGTCAGTGTAATCTAAGTGTTGGAAATATATAATTTATAATTCTGTGAATCACAGTGTTATACAAACTCAATCACCCCTATTATCTCAACGGAAATCAGGGGATCGATCAATTCGTGGTGTCGATTGTTATAATCGTAACGGGGATTTACGACCCCCGTTGACGTCTCTCCTCGCGATTACGTCTCCCCGCAATTGGTCGAAATTTACACAATGTGAAAATGAAAAAATTGGAAGCAACCGAACTACGGATGAAACTAAATCACTTCGCTGCTTGTAAAGATAACTTTTAGTGTTATAAACATAAGTCAAGTAGCAAAGAGCATAAATTGAATTTACCCAAACTCTTCTTGAAATCTGACAAAATGATTCTTTATTTTGTCAAAAAAATCTTTACGTATTTTCCATTCCCATTCGTCGCTTTTTTCAGTGGCGTGTTTATCGCTACGTCGAAACTCCGTCGGGTAGCAGTTAATTTCATTTAAAGTAGAAAACTATTCAGAAACGTGTATACGTTACACAGCAACAAACCAGTCGCCCTGTTATTACCTCGTTCTCAACAGTTCAAATTTCAGGGACAACCGACTACTTAGTATCGACCCAGTACGTCATATTTACTCGCCAAAAGAATTGTAAACGAAAATTGTAACCAGACGTGCCGTTAGTAACTACCATTTTTCGCGAAACTTCTTTTTCATTTGGCGGAAATTTAAACAAACCCCGAAACACCGTGGCGTTTTGCAACTGTCTTTAATCCTTTAAGATAAAAAAGATTGACGCAAAATTTTGACGGGATGAAATTTCACGATATATTCAGGTGAAACGATGCGAAATTAGAGCGAAGCTTATAATGGGAATATAGTTTGCTTGTCTGTTGTCATAAAATGAGATATGCAGAATATATTAAAAAATAGAGTATATGTAATACGAAACTTTATATTATTCATGTTATTATGGACAAAATATCACAATATGTTCATATATTTAAATCTCCTCCGAAAAAGATTATTGTATGTAGAACACAGTTTAACTGTATTTTGAATTCTTGTTTATCAGATCACAATTGATAAGTTGATATTAGGATGATTATCCTCATTTGAAACAATTTTGTGACTGTTACTTGTCAATATACTTTATATCTTATGTACATTTTAAATATAGTACGCAAACTCGAAGTTGCAAGGAACATTAATAAAAACTCAATATTTCAATAACGCCTTTCATGATTATAATTAAATATTTTTTCAAAATGTCGTATCAGTGTTACATCTAGCACCCCCTCCCCCACACACAAAAGTTTACCAATTTATAATATATGTACTAGTAGATTGACAAGTTACGATTTACAGGTTATATAGAATTCTATTTTATGATTTTATAATTTTTCGTTAAATACAATAATCAAATAACTTGCAAATAGTAAAATTTCATTTGTTTTATCGTCAAACTTGTGCAAGGGAACATATTAATGCTGGTAACTTTAGTGACTTGCAAAATTTCAATAGTGCAAGACAGGCCAGATATTCAATTGCAATTGGTTGCTATCCATATTTTCATCGGTCTTACAATAACCTTATGTTATCAATTATGAATTAAAAAGTTAATGAAATCACAACTCACCCAAGGCCAATGGGTATGACTTCTTTTCGAAGATCGATTGAAATCTCGAGTTTGTTGTTTGAGACATTCAGTTACCACAAGACAAAAACACCACTCCATTACAGCCGACGTAAACAAAACATGACAGATTCTTCCAATTCTCGGACAACAAACATAGGCATACATACTGTTTTAAAGTCACAGTCTGTCGTTGAACTTTCGCCAAGTAACTTGATACGCACATATACACGTCCCTCGAAATCAGTTTTCGACGAAAATACATACGTGACATGTTATGTTGCAACCGAACGTGAATTTCTCGCGGGAAATAGCCTGATATCGTTTATTTATGCGTCTCTCAAATACGAATTTTACTATACACTTCGTTTAAGACACGCCATTTTGCAAAACGATTATCGAAAGATTACTGCTTACATCGAGATCGAGAATAGATTCGCAGGAAGCTGGATGCCGCGATTTCTTCCCGCGCTTTACTTTCTTCCGAAGTTGTGATTGGTTGATTTCCTGCTGCCATATTCGGTTTCGCCGAGAATCGTGAACACGTACGCTGGAAGCAATGCGGGGTAATTATTTAATTTATTTCATAATATTATTTAACATATATCGTGAAAAGTTCTGAATATTCGGATTCTTCTGTTATCGTTTCATCGTATGTTAGCATTATCAGCTCTCGATATCGAATTGGCAAACAGAATTTTTCTCATACAAAGTAAGTCACATTAAGTATATGTATATGTATAGTCGAAGCAATGCAATTAAAAATTTTTCCATTTTAATTGCTATTATTTATCACAGACATTTTACCGAGCATTCATTTTATAAATCTTATACATACATACATATATATATATATATATATATATATATATATATATATATATATATATATATATATCGGGTTTACATTAGAATTAGGGTTAGGGGCGTGAAACGAATCTTCGTTTGGGTTACACGTTGTCGTTATGCAATGGAGAAGACATTGACTAGTGCAAATACGATTATTATAGAACCGGACAAGTAACCGCGGTAGTTAGGTGCTCGAGATACTAATGACAATGATCCTAGGTTCAATAACGAATCCGCGGTCAACGGGATGACAACAGAACGTACTCACAAAGTCTAAGTCTGAGAATAATCACTGATCGCGAAGGCGTTACTCTTGGATCGATGAGATCGCGAGCGAGAAAGCCTTTCCCGTCCCGATGATGCCACACAGGAAAACTATAACGGGGTGTGTCTAAGGATACGAGATCATCGGATTCGTCGAGAAAAGCCTTCGTTCAGAAAGTGTTGCTGCTAATTGGTTAATCTCCATATCGGTGGTTAGAAAAGGATGCTAGCCGCCCTCGAGGGAAAGTTGCTAGTGGGAGACGCCGCTCGTTGAAAAATATGTCTTCCCTATCTTCCCGTAGTTGGGACAAAGACTGTTTGTCTGTTTGAAGGACTTTAGTTAACTAAACCTTAAGATTTATAACGGGCCCTCGGGCTAGCCGAACATGTACTGCGGAGACGCATCGACATCTGGCAATCATCTTACTCGAAGAATAGGGTCTGCACGTGGCGAGCCACGGGACAGAAACCGTTGGAATGTTTACTGTCGCGTGTCGCCACAAATATTTCTTTTAAGGAGAGCTATAGAATTACTTCATACCTTTGTTAGGCAAAGCGTTCATCCCGTGACCGCGGCTACGTTCGGCGACTGACTGTCGCCTCGAACCCAAGCTCATTATCACAATTCTCGAATAATTACAATCGGGTTGAATAACTACAATTGTTCAATTACAGCTATAGTAGACTCTAGGTTACAATGTTGCGGGATTATCCAAAATTCCAAAGGCTCCGGTGTTCTTTCATCTCCGACACGGCCATCCTGACTATCACACGTCCTCGTGTGTAACTAAAATATCGTATTTCTTACATTAGATTCGATACAACTGACATTATTTGCGATTTAACTAAATGTCCAAGTAAGTCAAGGGTCCAGTGCAATAACAAAGTTTCGTTCGGAGGTTTGACAACAGAAAAATAAAAGAGAATAGGAATTTGTAATGTTATAATTTGTATTCAAAGTGTTAGGTGCGTTCTGTGAGTCGCCAGCCAGACCGTAATGACACAACAGATCATTTTCGATTTCGTACACCGGTGAACCTCAGTTTGTTGGATCATATTGCCACGTTGGGTGCATTACACCCAGAAAGCACGTAAGCCCACTCAACGGGTTACAACAAAAGCACGTAACCCCACTCAACGGGTTACAACAAAAGCACGTAACCCCACTCAACGGGTTACAACAAAAAGCACATCAACCCACTCAACGGGTTACAACAAAAACACATCAACCCTCTCAACGGGTTACAACAAAAACACATCAACCCACTCAACGGGTTACAACAAAAACACATCAACCCACTCAACGGGTTACAACAAAAACACATCAACCCACTCAACGGGTTACAACAAAAACACATCAACCCACTCAACGGGTTACAACAAAAACACATCAACCCACTCAACGGGTTACAACAAAAACACATCAACCCACTCAACGGGTTACAACAAAAGCACATAAAACCACTCGGTGTATTACTATGACCACAACGCAGTGTTAATGATCCTCTGAGGTCAGTGTACTTGCATCGTTATTATCACCGCCGTTGTCATCACCGCAGACGTCTAACTCAGCAGGGACGCAACCTTCTGGCATTTTTCTCAGTCTGTCGTGTCTGTCCTTATATGATCGTTTGCCGTCTAAGGTTTTTAGGGTATATCTATCTCCTTCCAAAATCTCGGCTATTACGAATGGACCCCTGAATTTCGGATCTAACTTCGTCTGGTTTCTTTCCTCGTTTTTACGTAACACGAAATCGCCAAGGTTGAACCTAACTATTTTAGCTTTGTTTTTGTCGAACCTATCCTTATCGTATTTGGCGCAGTGATACATCGAGCATTTTCGACGATCGCATTTGCGTCTAAGTTAGTTTCGCTTAGTAAGGAGTTATCCCGGTGATCGTGGATTCGTTTGAACTCAAACATTGCTAATAGTATTATTTAATTTAATTATTCGTAGATCGTATTATTCATTAGGCTTAGTGTTTGTTAGACTTATTATTAGTTGTACTTATTATTTGTTAAGCTTAGTGATAGACCTGTATATATGTCTAAATAAAATCTCGGCTTTGTGAAACGATGGCTAGTCCACACGAAGAGTCGTCGCGCGCCCAAAATTCGAATCGTGACCCGACATATATATATATATATATATATATATATATATATATATATATATATACAAGATATATATACAAGAAAGAAGATACAAGAAAGAAGATACAAGAAAGAAGGAATATTATATTAGCGGCATTTTTGTAGCCATTATATAGGGTTTCGATCGCATAATTAATCAGTATCAACTTACCAGTCTTTAACGGAAGGACAAAAAGAAGAGCAGACGACACACAGACCGCAATCATGATCATTTTCAAGTAGAATCTCAAACTGCCGTACATCTTAGAAAACTTCGTTAGTCGTAAGGGATCAAAGGATGATGTCCGCGCTAGGGAAAATAGATGAGAAGCGGCTATTTCAACAACCACCGTGTAGGTACTGCACTAGCCAGAAGTATCTGCGACAGAAATCAGAATACACTCGTTTTCGCATGGTTGGATCAATTTCGCGTGGGACTAACCTGATTGAACCTAACGCGGGATAATTGCTCAACTCACGACTTTAACCAGCCCGCTTGATTCTCTGTAAATGCTTGAAATTGACGCTTGGATTCTTTCCAGATTAACTAGCTTTGCCCCTCCCTCCCTTTATCTATTTTCTTAGATCGACTTAGACTGCCACAATATATTATCTTTCTTCTTTTCTTTCCTTTTCTTTCCTTTTGATCTTTTAAAGCCCTAAATCGCTGGCTATTTTGTATACTATATATTTTGTACACTCAATTACTCTGTAAGTCATAAGTACATATGTTTTACAACGTTATTTGTCATATTTCAGTTAAACCCCAGAAAAGCCAGAAATATATTTTCAGCATGTTTTAACGCGCCCCTGGCAAAGATCTCAAAAACGAGTTGCGGCACAATTTAAAGCGACAAATAGCATCGCGTGTCTCGTTGTGGTAACACACGGTTCGCCAGTTTTTTTTTTTTTTTTTTTTTTTTTTTTTTTTTTTTTTTTTTTTTTTTTGATATCGGTGACTGCCATATTCTCTTGAGTTTCCAAATCGTAAAGAATCTTTCCCCAGGGATTGGTCAACTGTGTATGTCCCCATGCGACGTAACTTGCTTAAGGAACACGAGCCGGTGATATGCAGGCAACGTATAATTGATTATCATTCGCTCTGAAACGCTGAAGTAATGACCAGTGCAGTGGTCCAGTGGTCATATTGAATGCCGCTGGATATATCAGCATTTGGCAACCTAACCCAGAGAAGCAGGAAATATGAAGCTACCGAATACCAATTAACTTCGTAGTTGCACGGTTCACATTCCATCATTTCTGAATATGCGAGGACAGTCCTCTTATTGTGCTTTTAATTCTTTTATTTGTTTCATTTTCAGCAAATATACTGGTTTTTTTAAATTAAGCTTCTGTTTATACAGAGTTACAGATTATATTAATTTTATATAGAATATATTTAAGAAAGATATTTAATTTTTTGCTAGTTAAGTATTGATCGATTAAGTTACTGTACCTTTGTTCCGATAAATGCGTGCCATTTCCTCGAATCTAATATCATAGCAAATGCCAATACCTATTTTGCAGCCCTTCACATCGAACGTCGTTAGGGAGTTACCAGGACTGAGTGAATCACTCTCTCGAAAAGTAATCTTATTAGGAATGTCGATGTCGAATAGATGTACCTAATAACATAAAAATGTAGTCGCTAATTCTATTGCTGCAACTTTTGTAATTTAATATCAAAGTTACCAACTCCTAAACTTTAATTATTTTTTATTTAATAACTGACAGCGTTTTTATCACTTTCTTTTATTAAAAAATCTTATCATTTAATAATGTTTAAAAAGGAGAAAAAATAAGTATAATAATATTTTAAGTATTTGAAAAATTTATACAACACAAACACATTACAACAAAAATGGGCGTTTCCCGTATCATAACGTATTTTATAAACCGTAAATTATAGAATTGGTTATAGTATACGTATGTACATATGTATATTCCTAAATTATTCCTAGATAGAGTCACTTTCTTCGCCCCAATATTTTCAAATTCAAAGCCATAAAGGAATATATTACTTACCTTTCGGTGTTTTGCTATCAAAGTTCCATCGGGACCCCAAATAGTACAGGTATTGTACAATTTATCGCCCTCTATTTCAGGCATCGTACCACCAACTACATAGATGTTGTTTTCTTTAGCTGCGTTCGATGAAGCAACGCTCGTTTCACCATCAGGAATACTCTCGGCGTATTTTGGAAAGTACTCTGCGTTGCAATATTTCAATTAATGAAATGTCTTTTGTTCCAACCATAAATTAAATTGAAATGTTTGTCAGTTTTTTATTTTTTAAATTATTAAAATAACTAAGTTTTATATTTCGACTTAATTAAATATGCAATTACTTAGCTAATAGTATATATAATAAATTGTTTCTACAGGTTCAAAATGAAAAATGAATATTTAGAAATATTTAATTACGACAATGCTATTTGTGTTAGCATCAGTGGCTTGTTACTCAACGACTTTGCTAGTACTTTTTGAAACATAAAGTTAGTTTTCAATTAACACTTATACTAGAGGCGGAATTATAAATGCAAAATAATTGATAATACTAATTTATAAGTACCTAATTATTAGTATCTTCAAAAATATATTTATACAAAAATCACGATAATCATGAAAATGGGGAAATCCTATATTCTCGAATCAATTCACAATTTATTTTGTATATTAATTAGATTCCGCGCTCATCAGTACGTACTCACTGGCGAGATCGAGAAAATGTATCGGCAATTCCTCGTACGACCAGAGGATCGGAAATATCAAAGGATATTATGGCGCAGCGCGAGTGGAGAAACAGAAACATATGAGCTTAACACCGTAATACTCTTATCATAGAAATAGAAGCAGTCCTCAATTCCCGCCCGCTAACTCCTATCTCCACCGATCCAAATGATCTCCTAGCCCTCACTCCCGGACATTTCCTCATTGGCGATTCATTAATGTGCTTACGTGATCGAGATTTCAGAGACATTCCATCGAACCGACTCTCCAAATGGCAGCATATCCAACAGCTTAAACAACATTTTTGGAACCGCTGGCATAAGGAGTATTTGAACGAGCTAACCAACCGCAATAAATGGAGCAAGGGTGGACACAGCATCCAAAAGGGCACAATCGTCATCCTCAGAGAGGACAACGTTCCCTCCATGCATTGGCCTCTGGGCCGAGTTCATCCAGGCGCCGATGGTGTTGTCACGTAAAATAACAAAATAAAAAAGGAATTTGAGGTAAAAAATAAAAAAAAGAAAACTTTATTTTTTTTCTAACATCAATACACTTTACAATCTACTTCCGAACTCTGGGCGTGACTTTTTAAGACTGACTCTTATGATTTTACTTTCGATCGGATCCGATTACTTTCTTTTGTCATCCCTCAACATCCCCACCGTCCATGCATTTGCTAGGCGTCCGCGACCGTTGCCACGTGCTCTTTCTTCTAGAACCTTCGGTGGAAGGACCGTTGGGATGTTGATGGTTCATTAGGCACTTCAGCGATATACATTGTCGCCGAGTGCTTTATCTCTATCGTCAGTCCGTCGGATTTGAAGTATGCCGGTCGTGACAGTGTCATCCGGACAGCTACAGTTCAGACGGCAAAAAGCATTTTGGATCGGGGCGTCAAAAGGCTTGTCCCACTGCCAATTCAACCCGATCTCGAGAAACCCGAACAACTAGCCACCGAGACGAAATAAGATGGGAACTTCAACCACACCTCGCTAGTTTGATCGGTACCCTCTCAACGGGGGGAGAATGTTACGCCATGCGGCTTACCATAGGTCATATTCTTAACTATCGATCGCGGCACTATAATGTCGCAGACGGACCGTCGCGTCTGCCCGGCAAACAAACATTGTAGTGGCAAGCGCATGATTCATTAAGCAGGGCGACTTCCAGAAACGTCGACTCGTGGTCGTTATTTTACCTCGCGTAAAAGAATGTGGCGTGATCCGAACGTAGTGGGGGTCGCCTTCCAGAAAAAACGAAAAAAATCGAAAGGCGTTCAGAACTTTTCGAGAAGTCGAACCGTCAACACAGGTGGTATGTCGCGCATTACTTATCAACCAAAACGCAGTTACATTTTTTTTGTTCCATTTATATCTTTCTAGTTAATAAGTTGTTGAAATAAACATTAATTTATTTGTGTTAATTCTGTGGAATTTCATTGAACTACTGAACTGATCAGTTCGTGGCGTCGATTATTTAATCGTAACGGGAAATTACAACTCTCGTTGACGTGCTATCTCGCGATCGCGTCTCTCCGCGAACGGTCGAAACAAAATGATTCACTAAAAACTGTCCTGAATTCCTAAGAACTTATTTACCGCAAAACTGACAAAGTGTTTATTTAAAAAATGAGGTTGAAGGTAGTCCTTTTCTTTCATTTCATTCATTTTCATTTTCTTTCTTAAGTATGGCTAACACAATATCTAATCAATTAAAATTTTATATTTTCACGTGAAAAGTTTCTTTAGATAATTATTATCAACATGATGACTAACTCTTACGGATTAATACGTGTCTGTAGGGCAATCCGGTGGACTCGATCGGCTTTTTACTTCGAAAGTTGAGTAATCGGTGTCGCTTTCTTACGCATCTTTGAACTGTATAAATGTTTTAAAATTGTTTGATCCAGAATGTACCACACCGGACAATCAAGAAGGCAGGTGCCTTGACTACAGAAAATGTAAACCTCTGCAAGAAATATGGCAGATACAGTACCGTACAGCCACCGATTTTTATAGACGATCAGTGTGCAGATACCAGGGCAATGTTACGATCGTTTGCTGTCCGAACGATCCAAACAAAGAGAAGAGAGAAATTTTAATAAAAACTGTGTATAAGTATAAGGCTTTGCGACCACCATACTGAGGTTTTAGCAACGTCTCTCATACCAGGGTGGTCGATGGTAAACCAGCTGAACTTGGTACGTTTTATGTCTTTCTTTCCGATTAATAATAAGCCATTTACTGCAAAGAATGAACTTTAAAGGCATTAAACAGCACATCAATGTACATTTCAATTAGACTAAATAATAATGCTATGATTTTATCGGTAGTAACTTTACTTATTAACTTGAATTATTTCTTTCTTTTACTTCATGTTAGGAAGAGTATCTTTTTGCTTGAAATAAAAAATTGATATAGGAGTAATAATATGGATAGAGATCAAAAACTGTTAGGGCAGAAATTACACGTTTGAACTTTATAGTTCAGTATAGTTCAAATAGAAATTATATAGAATTATTTAATAATTTGTATTCCACTGGAATAAAAATTTAATTTCTGTCTTTATCAAATCTCTGTTTCAGAGTATTTGTACGTATGTACTTATCGTCTGCTGTATGATCGAATTTCGAATAGGTAATAATCGTTGTTACTCGTTATGTGAGAAAAAATTATGTATATTCACAACTATGACTATTGCATTTTAGGCGCTTGGCCATGAATCGCTGCATTAGGTTTTCGTAATCCCCGAAACCTAGACAAACCACTATGGAAGTGCGGAGGTTCCCTGATATCGGCTAGGCATGTTTTGACCGCAGCACATTGTGCACATATGGATGGAATAGAAAACATACACAATCATAATATTGCCATTCTTAGATTGGTGGAGGAGGTGCCATTTTCGAGTAAGTCCTCAAATATATATATATATATATATATATGCTATTGAGTATTACTGAAGTATCATATCCTGAAATTTCTTACTGTACACATATATTGTGTCATAAAGCGTGTATAATTCTTTCTCATACTTTTGGTCATTAGTTTCCTGCATTTTCATTTATTTTTTTATTTTTCAGGGTACGTATATCCCATTTGTACGAAAGAGCCCCTACGAAAGAGCAACTTCGTCGGCTATAACCCCCTTGTTGCTGGATCGGGAGCATTAAGATATAGTAAGTGATATCAATTTTATAATAAAATTAAATAGTTCCAGTCTTAAATATCTTTCTTATTTTCTTCGTAGGACGACCACGACGTAATGCATTAATGGAAGTACAAATGCCAGTGATTAAGAACGCCGAATGCAAAATAGCTTATTCCAAATTTCCTAATGCACCTGATATCACTGATGGTATAATATGCGCCGAACATGCTCAGGGTGGAGAGGATTCTTGTACGGTAATTAAGTTACAGAGTTACTACAAACTATACGGTATCTGAAGACACGTCGATTCGAATTAACATCAAATCGACGTCTTAAACATTAAAAATAATAGATAAACACAATTTAATAGTTTTGCCCACTTCTCACACCTCGTTATGGTATTTAATCTAATTTCCTCTAATCTTAGTTTTGCTCAAAATACATATAACATGTACGTTATAAATTGGAGTATTTCAATACACAAATCAATAGAAGATTATTACTGTATATAAGTATAATTTCAATACAATTCGATCGATATATTTCAGTATCTTTGATTAAAAATTTAACGATCCTTTCAGGCTGACCGCGGCGGATCACTGCTGATACAACATGAATTAACCTCGTATTTAATAGGTATTGTGTCTTATGCTTATAAGTGCGGCACAGCTGGGTATCCCAGCGTTTACACTAGGGTCACATCGTACCTTGACTTCATTCTCCAAGCGATGCAATAATATGATATTACTGTTCCATAAATATCATTGTGTAAAAAACGTAAAGTTGGATTTTCTTATTGTGGAGATAAGAAACAGCTCAAATTTACATTGTTTTGTACGTTACAAATTATAGGCTTAAAATGTACGAAATGTAACTTTGAAACGACACTAATTTTTTACGCACGATAAACCTCCACAACTTAGGTATGTAAAGATGATAAACGTATATTAATTCTATTAATTTGGTAATAATAAACCAACTTTCTGAGAAGTTCTGTAAATTTCGTTTCTTTTGTATCAAGAGAATAATGGAATATTCCACTTAGATCGTATACTTCTTGTATGTACGTACAAAATTTTCCGGCTAATCTAAAACACTTCATAAGATAGAGAGCTTCTGGAAATTCGGACACAGAGAGTGCATAAAATACAAGATAAGTCTCGTGTCTTTCAAAATTATTTTTTATTCGCTAAAAACGTCCTGTGTACTCATGCAATCACATGCAACCTCGAAACTTCACTTATTTTTTATCACTTTCCAATTCAATACACAGTTTCTGCATTTTTGACTATATGTAAGAGAAATTTCCATTCAGCCAAAGGTGTACTTACAGATTATAGATTCCTATACGACTCTCAGTAAAAATTTATCCGCACTCCAGATAGTTAAAACTTCTGTCGACCGTATTGATCCATCTGCACTCTTCGTATGACGTCAATATCTGTTCAGTGCTGCTGCGCAGGTTTCTTTGTGTTACGTCAATTCGTTTGTGACCGTTGCGCGAGTAATGGCGCTTTGCAATGGTGATTTGCAGGAAAACAGTGCAGGATGCTGTGATTCGTTTCTTGTGGTCGGAGGTTATGTTTGATGCCTATATTTATCAAAGATTTAATGCACATTATGGAGAAAGTGTTTTGTCACGAAGTGTGTTTGAATGGGCACAAAAGTTCAAAGAAGATCGCACAAGTGTTATGAAAAAACAGCTGGACGCCCGTCCACATCCACGATGACAACATTGAACGTGCTCATGAACTTATGCTCTATGGAATAGACGAGTGACAGTGGATAATGTGGCAAATCATTTGCAAATCAGCCACGGCTCTGCTTATGCAATAGTACACGACAGATTTGGATTTTAAAAAGTTTGTGCGAGATGGATGCCGAAAAAGCTGATGAAAAGGTGAAGACGACGATGCATTCGTGGTTCGCAGCTCAGCCCAAAACATTTTTTAATGAGAAAATACAAAGGTCCTTCGGCAAATGGACAAAGTGTATACAGAAATCGAGTGATTATGTCAAAAAATGATGTATGTCTTTTTTGACAATTGCTTAAAATAAATTCTACACCGACAGAGCGGGTAACTTTTTACTCACCCTCGTAAGACACTTAAATTTCCAATCTATTATGATGAATAAAAGAGCTTATACTATTAAATCTAATTGTATTTTGTTGCATGAGAGTACACGTGTATGTGATGTACATTACCTTTATATCCCCTTGAACGCTTCAATATTGCGCATATATACTATATTTTGTACAGCTTCTATAAAATTTCGTATGTTTGTTTAGGCTGTTAATCTAGAGGCTGGAGTACAAAGAAGTGGCACAATGATGTGGGCTGATGACATTTATAATTATCAAGGAATCACCCCTACATTCGCTCAGGTATATATCGTTGACTATAATGTATTTAACATATATGATTGTTAGAATATTAATAATTAATTTTTAATTCTATCAGAATTTTAATGAAACTGTCCCTTGGGAAGGAAGAACTGATACCTTGATATCACGGTTTGTACATCCTATATATACGACAAATTTTAGAACATTATATAACGAAGAACCAGATCGTCGTGGCCATGTGATGTGAATAAAAGGACTTGAATTTGATGATATTTTTATAATGTTAGATAACATAACTAAGTATCTTCACAGTAAGATAGGATGACATGGTTTACATGATCTTAATGTTGTTCACTCGAGTGATGATATTATAAGGAAAAGTGTAATATCACAGGTAGGATGATTCATAATTTAGAACTACTAACTCATGTATGTATTAAAAATTAAAGAAATATATTAAATTTTATAGGATATTTATGTTTAGTAACCAGTAATTCAGAGATTGGTATTCATGGTTACTATAACGAGGCTGTAGAAACGCACCCTTTCTTCTTTGCAAATGGTCCTGTATTTATGTCTAAGCCGAAACTGGAACCTCTGAATAATTTAGATTTATTCTTGTTATTTTCTAAAATACTTATCTACAGTATACCATAAGGAATGATACCGTATCGCACCTAATCAAGTGCCTTAAGAAACATCAACAGGATATCACAGTAATCCCTTATCGACTGATATGTAAGTAAAAGTTATCTGTCATTGTTATACACAATTATGTGTTAGTGTTATACACAGTTATTTATCATTTTCTATTAATTCAGTTGTAGCCACTACAATATCTATGACACTGGTAGTAATTATAAGAACAATAATGATGTTCTATAAGAGGAAATGATGATTAGGAACAAAAACTTACAGGTAAGTCAAAGTATATGTTATTTGCCATTTGAAAAGAAAGTTACTAACTTGGAATTTTTTGATAAATAATAATTATGCAAAATATATTGGATTTCAAATTTGTCAAAAATTGATATTTAAGAAGCATTGTAATAATATAACATTAATATTTTGATTTTTCAGAAGATATCATGCGGTGGATGGATAATATGCAAAAAATATTAAGCAGTATATGAATTTTCGTATTGCGTAGAGATAACAAAATGAATTTTAAAAAATGTCGACACGGTAATAAGAAATAGCATCATGACAAAGAATATATAAAGACAGTTTCATTTTTTATAAATAAAAATTTGTTGTTCCAGATTTTGAAATACAGTGAAACGTTTAATTAGTATCTTAATATCTTTAAATAATTATTATTTTAGAATCAATTGTAATTGTATCATACGTACTTTTGAATTCGTGCAAGAACATATGTTATTTTGAAGTAGTTATTATTAGGAAATTGTTAGACGCGAACAGTATGCGAAAAGTTAGTATGTAGTGTAATAATTATCAATCAAAGCACAAGAATTAAATTCTTTAGGAAAAAATTTCCGGAATTTCTTATTTACATGATTATAAAGAAATCCATAACAAAAAGGAGCTGCTTTCTAATACTTCTCTTCCTTGTAATGCCTACGTTAACAATAACGAGGTTCGACTTTTTGTTTTTAGAGGGATACTGGAAAATTTGAAAGTACAGTACCATTGGGAAGAAAATCACGATATTGAAAACGATATTTGCAAGTAAATTTCCAAAAAATCTGTTTTCAAATTTTCGCTTTCTATTTCACATTAAAAGAAAGGGAGGGCTGCCTTCTTTTTCTGCAAGACAAAACAAACATTCTGAATCTCGTATCAATGAATGATGTCAATAAGTTATTTTTCTTTTCAGATTGAACAATATTCCAGATTTATTCATAATTTCATACTACGCGAAGAATAGACTTTCATAGGTATATAAAGGAAATATTAAGTATAGGAAAACTCTTTTTCGTTGTAGGTGACATATGCTTCACGGTTGAACACATGTATTTTTGAACACATATAAATGAAAAAGTACTCTTATGGAGAAAAAGAATTGATACCTTCGATTGACATTAGATAATGTATATAAACTTATGAACAATCACTATCAGTTTGTATTTTAGGTGCACACGCAGATTTGTTGGAGTTCTTATAAAATGTACTTCCTGTACGAACGTTTTATTCTTCCAAATTTTACGATACTATGTCTCATATAATAACTATATGGATTAAACGTAATATAAATGATCCGAAAATAGACTCGAACGACATTAATTGTCTTTCTATTTATACCAATATCGAAAATACAAGTAAAGCTGGAGCAATAGTATGCAAGAATGGACTATTTATTATTTTAAACCAAATCATAGCATATTCAGAATGCACAATATTATCATGAAATGTAAATGAATCAGTTGTAAACGAACGATTTTACTGTAAAATCATTGCCACCTTTTTTTCATCTGAAATATAGCAGCAATGAGTACATTCTTTTAATATATAATAAAACGAGATATCTTTATAAAGTTACATATGTCATCACTGGTAACTGTTATCTCGTATGACGCCAAATATACCGTTAGTATGGAATGATATTTTTATGAAGATATACTTTAATGATAGATTTTATGAATGAAACGTTATATAAGAAAAATTATCTCTTGTTATTCTATGAAGTGTAGTAGCTAATGAAGATTAATTTTACGAAGTATTAGGGCAAAAGAGAATTAAAAAATTAAAAAGATCTAAATAAGATTGTTCGTGTGGCTTAATTATCTCAATTCTGGTACACCACTTGTTACATTCTAACTACTTAGCGCTAAACAATAACTTGCAAATATTAAAGATATTAACACCTTAATATTAACACCTAAAGGTTTTCAGGAAATTTTATAATATTTGATTATTGTATATCTAGTCATTGATTGATAAAATTTCTTGTATAAGCATAGATCGAGGTTGACGTCATACGCAGATTGCATTACAGGTATCGTTTTAATTTATTTTATGGCTAGAATCATTTGAATATTATACGAATAATTATTTCCATTCGAACGATTAATAAATCACGTACCTATAAAAGATATATTATGAAAAAGACGTGACGAAACAAAAAAATATTGGAAATTCCGTTGTCATTAGATCAATTATTTTTGCAATGATTTTTATTTCCATGTAATTACATATGAAATGGGTAATTCATTAACATCTCCTCGAATCGAATATAATTCGTTACACTTCACAACGATTCAAATAATGGACGGGAAATATATAATAACTTTCCTGTCCTTGCGTTAAAATAGTACTGTACAAATCAGATGATACAGGAAATATCCAAAAAACCCAATTACATCCACATTGCATGACAGCACACTTGCAATGGATTTTTGTGATTTCAATGTCACAGACAATGACACAACTAATCAGAACACGTTCGAGGCTATAGACATTGAAATTACCGCGTGTTTAATACGTTTAAAGCATAAATCTAAATTTCACGCGATTATTTCTTTGTACATTGTGAAACTCTTAAATTATCTTAATCGAATAAATAATCCTAATGTAATAAAACATCTTGAAATAGACCTAGATATCTGAAACAGAAACTCGAAGGATAAGAAATCCTAAAAGGTACTAATCCTAAAATAACAAACTCCTAAATAATAAACAAGTGATAAAACCTGTTATAAATAATAAACCTTACCTGGAATAATCAAATCCTAACTAATCGAAAATAAAATAAGGCAAGCAATTCTTAATCTTTCAAGTAATTTTTCCGAAAACACAGAAAGATAGAGAAATTAAAAAGACGCAGCACAAATTGCAGCACAATGAAAGTTTCGGAGCGATGAATACGATCGTATTAAACTAAATAATTTTCAAAAGTGAAATTACACTGAAACGTATATCGATGATATTTGTCATTTCTGCGATCTGTTTCGCTTGATCGTGCTTCTTTTCTGATGTAAATTCAATTTATAATACGAACTAAGTTTCCTTTATTATTATTAGTCCTGCGTCTTTTTAATTCGTCACTTCTTTTATTTCAGAACAATGACGGGCTCCAAGATGCTGTTCGGATGTTTGGCGTTAATTGCTTTTCTGCATCCATTAGTTCACGTTTGTACTTCGAGTAGTACAGCTCAAGGTTTGTACTTCGAGTTGTCTTTTTCCATGCACTTCAAATTCCAATACGATCTGGTCACGTGGCCTTCGTACAATTTCGAAATTTTACCTGTTTGGTAATCGTCAATGAAAAAAGAAGTTATGCGTGACCTCAACACATTGAAACAATTTTTATGATTTTTTATTTGCCGGTTGGTCAGCAAGTTAATGGAAAAATTTCACTTAACTATTCGCGTTAATTTCTTCGGTTTAACTTTTGGGAAATGCTTCGTTAGCTTCGGGAATATTCCAACGATTCGTTTTACGTACAAAATAAGCATGATAAATATTACATCACGGTAATGTAATATCGGAATATATTAAAGGTGTAATTTTGTCCGATTAATTATAATTTATTAATAATGGATTGAAAATACAGATATTAGTTAGACAGAGAAACGATGTTTGATTAACAGGAAAACTAAATGCAACGCTCGTATTTACAACAAATAACTTGACAACTATTTGGTAACTCTCTCTCTCTCTCTCTCTCTCTCTCTCTCTCTCTCTCTCTCTCTCTCTCACTAGCAACTCTAACACTCGACACACTCGCAACTCAATTCTAACGACTCTATGCTTCGACGTCTCGATCAACTCTGAACCTCGCCAATGCATTCCTGCTCGGTCCTGCACGCGCGCGCGCGCGCGCGCGCGCGCACGCACGCACGCACGCACGCACACACACACACACACACACACACACACACACACACACACACACACACACACTTTTCGGCTCACATACTCTGGCCTCTCGATTGCCACTCCTTGAAATATGAAACCGTACTTCTGTTTTGACACTGCTTATCTTTTCTCGCGTCACTGTTACTAGGCGCTCTTGGATGTAAACAAACCACAAAAAGACGGCGTACACGGTGTTTTCTAATTTCAGCCGATCTCCAATCAAAGCTATTCTACGATATTACATTATCGTATAATAATAAGCTTTTAATCGTTTAATAATAACTCGTCAAGTAGAAATTCCACACGAGGCATTGTGAAGAATAATACTTGAAGAAGATCTATGTTCTTACGAGATTGGCTGTGTACAAGAACTTTGTTGGATAGATTGTATCGTTTGACGAAAATTTTATTGTTGAAAGTTAAGAAAGTTGGAAAGAAAACCCACGCTGTCTCGAAGATATCTTGTTTTTCAGATGCTGTAAATTGACAAATAACTAGATATTAGTATTGACATTATTTGATGTCATATCTGACCTTAAAGTATAAATAAAATCAATCTAGGAATTAATGAAATTTCAAACATTTTTTCTAAGAAAACAGAAGTTTTGTTCCTCCTAATGAGTATCACATGATGCAATAGAAAAATAATTTGACATTGAAAATCGTGTCAAGATCAATTTCGAAGCTATAAAATCGTCTTAAAAAAACGCCGTGATAAAAAATTTTTTGACACCTTGTACAAAGGTGTATATCAACGTAAGTGTACCTGTATGTCTATATTCGAGATTATTTATCTATTCAAGATAGCAAAGTAAAAATACTATATAGAGGATTTAATTAATGTGTATATCAACACATATTCTCGATAATACGATAATACAATAATATTCTCGATATACGTACGCGCGTGATAGAAGGTCGTTCGGGGAAAAATGTTCATGACACCGATATAAAAATACCATATGGAGGACTTAATTAATGTGTCGATCAACGTATATATCATTATATGTAATTATATCATTATTATCAATATTATATATAATTATTATATTATTATTATCATTATATGTAATTATATCATTATATGTGCATTTGGCAAATAATATTTGACATCTGGAAGCGACATGTTATTTATCTATTCAAGATAGCAAAGTAGAAATAGCATATAGAGGATTTAATTAATGTGTGGATCAACGTATGTATCACTATATGTAACAATAATATTGACTGTATATGTACGCGTGTAATAGAAGATTTTCGGTTTACAATGTTTATGACACTGATATAAAAATACCATATAGAGGATTTAATTACCGTGTATATCTACGTATATATCTGTAATATCGTGATATAATATATTAACAAGAAATGGATGATAAGAAATTAGTAATAATTCACAAAAAAAGGATATCGTAGTAGAAATATTATAAAAAAACATTTTCTGTTTTAGTGTAGAGTTACTCCTTCTTACAGACAGTGTCGTACAAATCTGTACGTCTCTGAGAAAATGTAGGTATCTGAGCCCTTACTTCCTCAACAACTTTTAGATCTGATAGAAAAAAGAAACATACGAAGTAATAAGTAATGCTTACTAATAAATTCAACAAATACAGAGGAAGATGGCTAAATCGATAAATTAACGAGACTAAAAATTAATTACATCATGGATCTCTCGCTTTTAATTTTAAGCTGTAAATTACCGATATCGGTGACTTTTTTTTTTATTTATTTATTTGTTGAAATTTTTTTTTCTTTTTTTTTTTTTTGATATCGGTGACTGCCATATTCTCTTGAGTTTCCAAATTGTAAAGAATCTTTCCCCAGGGATTGGTCAACTGTGTATGTCCCCATGCGACGTAACTTGCTTAAGGAACACGAGCCGGTGATATGCAGGCAACGTATAATTGATTATCATTCGCTCTGGAACGCTGAAGTAATGACCAGTGCAGTGGTCCAGTGGTCATATTGAATGCCGCTGGATATATCAGCATTTGGCAACCTAACCCAGAGAAGCAGGAAATATGAAGCCACCGAATACCAATTAACTTCGTAGTTGCACGGTTCACATTCCATCATTTCTGAATTTGCGAGGACAGTCCTCTTATTGTGCTTTTAATTCTTTTAGTTGTTTCATTTTCAGAAAATATACTGGTTTTTTAAATTAAGCTTCTTTTTATACAGAGTTACAGATTATATTAATTTTATATAGAATATATTTAAGAAAGATATTTAATTTTTTGCTAGTTAAGTATTGATCGATTAAGTTACTGTACCTTTGTTCCGATAAATGCGTGCCATTTCCTCGAATCTAATATCACAGCAAATGCCAATACCTATTTTGCAGCCCTTCACATCGAACGTCGTTAGGGAGTTACCAGGACTGAGTGAATCACTCTCTCGAAAAGTAATCTTATTAGGAATGTCGATGTCGAATAGATGTACCTAATAACATAAAAATGTGGTCGCTAATTCTATTGCTGCAACTTTTGTAATTTAATATCAAAGTTACCAACTCCTAAACTTTAATTATTTTTTATTTAATAACTGACAGCGTTTTTATCACTTTCTTTTATTAAAAAATCTTATCATTTAATAATGTTTAAAAAGGAGAAAAAATAAGTATAATAATATTTTAAGTATGTGAAAAATTTATATTACACATTACAACAAAAATGGGCGTTTCCCGTATCATAACGTTATCTATAAACCGTAAATTATAGAATTGGTTATAGTATACGTATGTACATATGTATATTCCTAAATTATTCCTAGATAGAGTCACTTTCTTCACCCCAATATTTTCAAATTCAAAGCCATAAAGGAATATATTACTTACCTTTCGGTGTTTTGCTGTCAAAGTTCCATCGGGACCCCAAATAGTACAGGTATCGTACAATTTATCGCCCTCTATTTCAGGCATCGTACCACCAACTACATAGATATTGTTTTCTTTAGCTGCGTTCGATGAAGCAACGCTCGTTTCATCATCAGGAATACTCTCGGCGTATTTTGGAAAGTACTCTGCATTGCAATATTTCAATTAATGAAAAATAACTGTCTTTTGTTCCAACCATAAATTAAATTGAAATGTTTGTCAGTTTTTTATTTTTTAAATTATTAAAATAACTAAGTTTTATATTTCGACTTAATTAAATATGCAATTACTTAGCTAATAGTATATATAATAAATTGTTTCTACAGGTTCAAAATGAAAAATGAATATTTAGAAATATTTAATTACGACAATGCTATTTGTGTTAGCATCAGTGGCTTGTTACTCAACGACTTTGCTAGTACTTTTTCAAACATAAAATTAGTTTTCAATTAACACTTATACTAGAGGCGGAATTATAAATGCAAAATAATTGATAATACTAATTTATAAGTACCTAATTATTAGTATCTTAAAAAATATATTTATACAAAAATCACGATAATCATGAAAATGGGGAAATCCTATATTCTCGAATCAATTCACAATTTATTTTGTATATTAATTAGATTCCGCGCTCATCAGTACGTACTCACTGGCGACATCGAGAAAATGTATCGGCAATTCCTCGTACGACCAGAGGATCGGAAATATCAAAGGATATTATGGCGCAGCGCGAGTGGAGAAACAGAAACATATGAGCTTAACACCGTAATACTCTTATCATAGAAATAGAAGCAGTCCTCAATTCCCGCCCGCTAACTCCTATCTCCACCGATCCAAATGATCTCCTAGCCCTCACTCCCGGACATTTCCTCATTGGCGATTCATTAATGTGCTTACGTGATCGAGATTTCAGAGACATTCCATCGAACCGACTCTCCAAATGGCAGCATATCCAACAGCTTAAACAACATTTTTGGAACCGCTGGCATAAGGAGTATTTGAACGAGCTAACCAACCGCAATAAATGGAGCAAGGGTGGACACAGCATCCAAAAGGGCACAATCGTCATCCTCAGAGAGGACAACGTTCCCTCCATGCATTGGCCTCTGGGCCGAGTTATCAAGGTTCAACCAGGCGCCGATGGTGTCATCCGGACAGCTACAGTTCAGACGGCAAAGAGCATTTTGGATCGGGGCGTCAAAAGGCTTGTCCCACTGCCAATTCAACCCGATCTCGAGAAACCCGAACAACTAGCCACCGAGACGAAATAAGATGGGAACTTCAACCACACCTCGCTAGTTTGATCGGTACCCTCTCAACGGGGGGAGAATGTTACGCCATGCGGCTTACAATAGGTCATATTCTTAACTATCGATCGCGGCACTATAATGTCGCAGACGGATCGTCGCGTCTGCCCGGCAAACAAACATTGTAGTGGCAAGCGCATGGTTCATTAAGCAGGGCGACTTCCAGAAACGTCGACTCGTGGCCCGTATTTTACCTCGCAGTAAAAGAATGTGGCGTGATCCGAACGTAGTGGGGGTCGCCTTCCAGAAAAAACGAAAAAAATCGAAAGGCGTTCAGAACTTTTCGAGAAGTCGAACCGTCAACACATGTGGTATGTCGCGCATTACTTATCAACCAAAACGCAGTTACATTTTTTTTGTTCCATTTATATCTTTCTAGTTAATAAGTTGTTGAAATAAACATTAATTTATTTGTGTTAATTCTGTGGAATTTCATTGAACTACCCTTATTATCATAATCGAAATAAGGGGATCGATCAGTTCGTGGCGTCGATTATTTAATCGTAATGGGAACTTACAACTCTCGTTGCCGTGCTATCTCGCGATCGCGTCTCTCCGCGAACGGTCGAAACAAAATGATTCACTAAAAACTGTCCTGAATTCCTAAGAATTTATTTACCGAAAAACTGACAAAGTGTTTATTTAAAAAATGAGGTTGAAGGTAGTCCTTTTCTTTCATTTCATTCATTTTCATTTTCTTTCTTAAGTATGGCTAACACAATATCTAATCAATTAAAATTTTATATTTTCACGTGAAAAGTTTCTTTAGATAATTATTATCAACATGATGACTCACTCTTACGGATTAATACGTGTCTGTAGGGCAATCCGGTGGACTTGATCGGCTTTTTACTTCGAAAGTTGAGTAATCGGTGTCGCTTTCTTACGCATCTTTGAACTGTATAAATGTTTTAAAATTGTTTGATCCAGAATGTACCACACCGGACAATCAAGAAGGCAGGTGCCTTGACTACAGAAAATGTAAACCTCTGCAAGAAATATGGCAGATACAGTACCGTACAGCCACCGATTTTTATAGACGATCAGTGTGCAGATACCAGGGCAATGTTACGATCGTTTGCTGTCCGAACGATCCAAACAAAGAGAAGAGAGAAATTTTAATAAAAACTGTGTATAAGTATAAGGCTTTGCGACCACCATACTGTGGTTTTAGCAACGTCTCTCATACCAGGGTGGTCGATGGTAAACCAGCTGAACTTGGTACGTTTTATGTCTTTCTTTCCGATTAATAATAAGCCATTTACTGCAAAGAATGAACTTTAAAGGCATTAAACAGCACATCAATGTACATTTCAATTAGACTAAATAATAATACTATGATTTTATCGGTAGTAACTTTACTTATTAACTTGAATTATTTCTTTCTTTTACTTCATGTTAGGAAGAGTATCTTTTTGCTTGAAATAAAAAATTGATATAGGAGTAATAATATGGATAGAGATCAAAAACTGTTAGGGCAGAAATTACACGTTTGAACTTTATAGTTCAGTATAGTTCAAATAGAAATTATATAGAATTATTTAATAATTTGTATTCCACTGGAATAAAAATTTAATTTCTGTCTTTATCAAATCTCTATTTCAGAGTATTTGTACGTATGTACTTATCGTCTGCTGTATGATCGAATATCGAATAGGTAATAATCGTTGTTACCCGTTATGTGAGAAAAAATTATGTATATTCACAACTATGACTATTGCATTTTAGGCGCTTGGCCATGGATCGCTGCATTAGGTTTTCGTAATCCCCGAAACCCAGACAAACCACTATGGAAGTGCGGAGGTTCCCTGATATCGGCTAGGCATGTTTTGACCGCAGCACATTGTGCACATATGGATGGAATAGAAAACATACACAATCATAATATTGTCATTCTTAGATTGGTGGAGGAGGTGCCATTTTCGAGTAAGTCCTCAAATATATATATATATATATATATGCTATTGAGTATTACTGAAGTATCATATCCTGAAATTTCTTACTGTACACATATATTGTGTCATAAAGCGTGTATAATTCTTTCTCATACTTTTGGTCATTCGTTTCCTGCATTTTCATTTATTTTTTTATTTTTCAGGGTACGTATATCCCATTTGTACGAAAGAGCAACTTCGTCGGCTATAACCCCCTTGTTGCTGGATCGGGAGCATTAAGATATAGTAAGTGATATCAATTTTATAATAAAATTAAATAGTTCCAGTCTTAAATATCTTTCTTATTTTCTTCGTAGGACGACCACGACGTAATGCATTAATGGAAGTACAAATGCCAGTGATTAAGAACGCTGAATGCAAAATAGCTTATTCCAAATTTCCTAATGCACCTGATATCACTGATGGTATAATATGCGCCGAACATGCTCAGGGTGGAGAGGATTCTTGTACGGTAATTAAGTTACAGAGTTACTACAAACTATACGGTATCTGAAGACACGTCGATTCGAATTAACATCAAATCGACGTCTTAAACATTAAAAATAATAGATAAACACAATTTAATAGTTTTGCCCACTTCTCACACCTCGTTATGGTATTTAATCTAATTTCCTTCTAATCTTAGTTTTGCTCAAAATACATATAACATGTACGTTATAAATTGGAGTATTTCAATACACAAATCAATAGAAGATTATTACTGTATATAAGTATAATTTCAATACAATTCGATCGATATATTTCAGTATCTTTGATTAAAAATTTAACGATCCTTTCAGGCTGACCGCGGCGGACCACTGCTGATACAACATGAATTAACCTCGTATTTAATAGGTATTGTGTCTTATGCTTATAAGTGCGGCACAGCTGGTTATCCCAGCGTTTACACTAGGGTCACATCGTACCTTGACTTCATTCTCCAAGCGATGCAATAATATGATATTACTGTTCCATAAATATCATTGTGTAAAAAACGTAAAGTTGGATTTTCTTATTGTGGAGATAAGAAACAGCTCAAATTTACATTGTTTTGTACGTTACAAATTATAGGCTTAAAATGTACGAAATGTAACTTTGAAACGACACTAATTTTTTACGCACGATAAACCTCCACGACTTAGGTATGTAAAGATGATAAACGTGTATTAATTCTATTAATTTGGTAATAATAAACCAACTTTCTGAGAAGTTCTGTAAATTTCGTTTCTGTTGTATCAAGAGAATAATGGAATATTCCACTTAGATCGTATACTTCTTGTACGTACGTACAAAATTTTCCGGCTAATCTAAAACACTTCATAAGATAGAGAGCTTCTGGAAATTCGGACACAGAGAGTGCATAAAATACAAGATAAGTCTCGTGTCTTTCAAAATTATTTTTTATTCGCTAAAAACGTCCTGTGTACTCATGCAATCACATGCAACCTCGAAACTTCACTTATTTTTTATCACTTTCCAATTCAATACACAGTTTCAGCATTTTTGACTATATGTAAGAGAAATTTCCATTCAGCCAAAGGTGTACTTACAGATTATAGATTCCTATACGACTCTCAGTAAAAATTTATCCGCACTCCAGATAGTTAAAACTTCTGTCGACCGTATTGATCCATCTGCACTCTTCGTATGACGTCAATATCTGTTCAGTGCTGCTGCGCAGGTTTCTTTGTGTTACGTCAATTCGTTTGTGACCGTTGCGCGAGTAATGGCGCTTTGCAATGGTGATTTGCAGGAAAACAGTGCAGGATGCTGTGATTCGTTTCTTGTGGTCGGAGGTTATGTTTGATGCCTATATTTATCAAAGATTTAATGCACATTATGGAGAAAGTGTTTTGTCACGAAGTGTGTTTGAATGGGCACAAAAGTTCAAAGAAGATCGCACGAGTGTTATGAAAAAACAGCTGGACGCCCGTCCACATCCACGATGACAACATTGAACGTGCTCATGAACTTATGCTCTATGGAATAGACGAGTGACACTGGATAATGTGGCAAATCATTTGCAAATCAGCCACGGCTCTGCTTATGCAATAGTGCACGACAGATTTGGATTTTAAAAAGTTTGTGCGAGATGGATGCCGAAAAAGCTGATGAAAAGGTGAAGACGACGATGCATTCGTGGTTCGCAGCTCAGCCCAAAACATTTTTTAATGAGAAAATACAAAGGTCCTTCGGCAAATGGACAAAGTGTATACAGAAATCGAGTGATTATGTCAAAAAATGATGTATGTCTTTTTTGACAATTGCTTAAAATAAATTCTACACCGACAGAGCGGGTAACTTTTTACTCACCCTCGTAAGACACTTAAATTTCCAATCTATTATGATGAATAAAAGAGCTTATACTATTAAATCTAATTGTATTTTGTTGCATGAGAGTACACGTGTATGTGATGTACATTACCTTTA
Source organism: Bombus huntii (assembly GCF_024542735.1). Taxonomy (NCBI): domain Eukaryota; kingdom Metazoa; phylum Arthropoda; class Insecta; order Hymenoptera; family Apidae; genus Bombus; species Bombus huntii. The sequence continues at coordinate 100,720 of NW_026099367.1, forward strand.
TATCCCCTTGAACGCTTCAATATTGCGCATATATACTATATTTTGTACAGCTTCTATAAAATTTCGTATGTTTGTTTAGGCTGTTAATCTAGAGGCTGGAGTACAAAGAAGTGGCACAATGATGTGGGCTGATGACATTTATAATTATCAAGGAATCACCCCTACATTCGCTCAGGTATATATCGTTGACTATAACGTATTTAACATATATGATTGTTAGAATATTAATAATTAATTTTTAATTCTATCAGAATTTTAATGAAACTGTCCCTTGGGAAGGAAGAACTGATACCTTGATATCACGGTTTGTACATCCTATATATACGACAAATTTTAGAACATTATATAACGAAGAACCAGATCGTCGTGGCCATGTGATGTGAATAAAAGGACTTGAATTTGATGATATTTTTATAATGTTAGATAACATAACTAAGTATCTTCACAGTAAGATAGGATGACATGGTTTACATGATCTTAATGTTGTTCACTCGAGTGATGATATTATAAGGAAAAGCGTAATATCACAGGTAGGATGATTCATAATTTAGAACTACTAACTCATGTATGTATTAAAAATTAAAGAAATATATTAAATTTTATAGGATATTTATGTTTAGTAACCAGTAATTCAGAGATTGGTATTCATGGTTACTATAACGAGGCTGTAGAAACGCACCCTTTCTTCTTTGCAAATGGTCCTGTATTTATGTCTAAGCCGAAACTGGAACCTCTGAATAATTTAGATTTATTCTTGTTATTTTCTAAAATACTTATCTACAGTATACCATAAGGAATGATACCGTATCGCACCTAATCAAGTGCCTTAAGAAACATCAACAGGATATCACAGTAATCCCTTATCGACTGATATGTAAGTAAAAGTTATCTGTCATTGTTATACACAATTATGTGTTAGTGTTATACACAGTTATTTATCATTTTCTATTAATTCAGTTGTAGCCACTACAATATCTATGACACTGGTAGTAATTATAAGAACAATAATGATGTTCTATAAGAGGAAATGATGATTAGGAACAAAAACTTACAGGTAAGTCAAAGTATATGTTATTTGCCATTTGAAAAGAAAGTTACTAACTTGGAATTTTTTGATAAATAATAATTGTGCAAAATATATTGGATTTCAAATTTGTCAAAAATTGATATTTAAGAAGCATTGTAATAATATAACATTAATATTTTGATTTTTCAGAAGATATCATGCGGTGGATGGATAATATGCAAAAAATATTAAGCAGTATATGAATTTTCCTATTGCGTAGAGATAACAAAATGAATTTTAAAAAATGTCGACACGGTAATAAGAAATAGCATCATGACAAAGAATATATAAAGACAGTTTCATTTTTTATAAATAAAAATTTGTTGTTCCAGATTTTGAAATACAGTGAAACGTTTAATTAGTATCTTAATATCTTTAAATAATTATTATTTTAGAATCAATTGTAATTGTATCATACGTACTTTTGAATTCGTGCAAGAACATATGTAATTTTGAAGTAGTTATTATTAGGAAACTGTTAGACGCGAACAGTATGCGAAAAGTTAGTATGCAGTGTAATAATTATCAATCAAAACACAAGAATTAAATTCTTGAGGAAAAAATTTCCGGAATTTCTTATTTACATGATTATAGAGAAATCCATAATAAAAAGGAGCTGCTTTCTAATACTTCGCTTCCTTGTAATGCCTACGTTAACAATAACGAGGTTCGACTTTTTGTTTTTAGAGGGATACTGGAAAATTTGAAAGTACAGTACCATTGGGAAGAAAATCACGATATTGAAAACGATATTTGCAAGTAAATTTCCAAAAAATCTGTTTTCAAATTTTCGCTTTCTATTTCACATTAAAAGAAAGGGAGGGCTGCCTTCTTTTTCTGCAAGACAAAACAAACATTCTGAATCTCGTATCAATGAATGATGTCAATAAGTTATTTTTCTTTTCAGATTGAACAATATTCCAGATTTATTCATAATTTCATACTACGCGAAGAATAGACTTTCATAGGTATATAAAGGAAATATTAAGTATAGGAAAACTCTTTTTCGTTGTAGGTGACATATGCTTCACGGTTGAACACATGTATTTTTGAACACATATAAATGAAAAAGTACTCTTATGGAGAAAAAGAATTGATACCTTCGATTGACATTAGATAATGTATATAAACTTATGAACAATCACTATCACTATCAGTTTGTATTTTAGGTGCACACGCAGATTTGTTGGAGTTCTTATAAAATGTACTTCCTGTACGAACGTTTTATTCTTCCAAATTTTACGATACTATGTCTCATATGATAACTATATGGATTAAACGTAATATAAATGATCCGAAAATAGACTCGAACGACATTAATTGTCTTTCTATTTATACCAATATCGAAAATACAAGTAAAGCTGGAGCAATAGTATGCAAGAATGGACTATTTATTATTTTAAACCAAATCATAGCATATTCAGAATGCACAGTATTATCATGAAACGACGAGTTTTATGTTAATTCCGACCGATTACAATACCTTTCTTTCGTTTACAAGGAACGACGAGACTGGCAGTTGCGTGATTTCCAATGCAAAAGCCGCGATATCTGCACGATAACCTAACCTCAACCGATTTTGTTGTACTATTCTTACGTGGACTTCGTTTGTACCACTTTCGTAACAAAAATAGAATACGTAGAACACAGCATTCCGTTATGCGATATTGTCGATTCCTAACATCCGAAAAATCAGAGATAATTTTTTCCCTACAGTTGTACATTTGTGTGAAAAATTACGAACGTAAAGTTGTTTGGTGCATGCACAGTCCTCCCCTCCGCTGCATTTGCGTGGACATGCTAGAAAGATTCACTTTTCCACGGTGAAACTGTATGTATTATAATTTCATTTTTACAAAGGTCGAACATCCTACTATGCATAAATTTAATATTAATATAAGCAGGTTTCGTGTTAAGTATTACATCTGACGTATAAGCACACGTGTGTACGAGCCTTGGTTTTAAATGTCTTATAGTAGACACCGAAAAGATTATTCAGTTGGATATCTGACTCAACATCAATATTTTACTAGGAGATAACATGTTAAGAACACGTTGGTGGATGGCATGGGAGATGATGAATGAAGACATACTTCTGTGAGATACATAAAATAGTAGTCAGAACGTATTTTGGCGCTTGGGGACAGCAACAGCTTTTTTTTTGTTTTTATTTATTTGTTGAAATTACAATCAATTCTCGCGTTGAGAATTTTCAGTAATTTTTCCGGCGTGGCGCAGTGACATGGCTGTTTATTTACAATAAGTTAATACTTATTATAGATAGGTATAATTTATAAGTATTATAAGTAAGTGCATATGCTTAATTTGGATAATTAAATGAATCTAACGTTTAGGTCTAGCGAGTAGTGCCTCTTCAGCCTGCGAATCTGGTCCGTCGTATCGAGTAGTCCAGTGATTAGGGGGTTTCGGTGTTTCTTGACTCTTTTGCTATATCTGTCGCTATATTTTGCTATTTCCTCTTTGACTGTAGGTATCTTGAGGTCGCGATGGATGGTTTCGTTGGTAACATACCAAGGTGCGTCTATTAAGGCTCTTAGCGCTTTCGATTGGAATCGTTGTAGTATTTCGATGTTGGAGTTACTTGGACAGCAACAGCTGGTGATACTGTCATACACCTCCATTTATAAACTTTCGAAAATCGATGTGACCTTCAAACTTTAGTGTATTCTGTTTCACAGCACAAAATGTTTCCGAAACGTAAGTTTATTGTTACAATAAACTTGACTAGTGGCTCTGAAATACTATCCTTGAAAAAACAATGGGGAAATTGGAGCAAAAAAAAAGAAGGAAATAAACAAAGACCTTGTTGGTTCGTAAAAATAAAATATGCTACAGGAAAAATTTTTTCCAACGGATTGAGATGCGACAAGCTTTAAAAGCTATGATGCGAATCGAGCGTTTGTCTACAAGAGCGCATTTTCGGTGGATATATATGTCGGAATGACATTGGGGATAGGGTTGTCGGTGTTTGAGGAGTCTTCATTGAAGGTAGCCATCGTTGCGGTGTAACGAAGATACGATTTATTGACACAGGTATGAATAACACAGGTTTTGACAATCTACCACGGCGGTGAGACGTCCGCGACACTAGTGACAGTGGTCTCCGGTTCAATAACGAATCCGCGGCCAACGGGATGACAGATGGGCGTTCTCGCTGAATCTAAGTCTGACTCGTAAAAATAATTGCTGAGCGTAAAGACGTTACTCTTTGGTCGACGGGAGCGCGTAAAAGAATGCCCGTCCCGTCCCGACGATGTCACAGAGGAAAACTATAATGGGGTGTGTCTAAGGACACGAGATCATCGGATTCGTCGAGGAAAGCCTTCGTTTAGGAAGTAAGGGAAATTGACGTTGCTGCTAATTGGTCAATCTCCATATCGGTGGTTAGAAAAAGATGTTAGCCGCCCTCGAGGGAAAGTTGCTAGTGGGAGACGCCGCTCGTTGAAAAATATGTCTCCCCTATCTTCCCGTAGTTGGGACAAAGACTGTTTGTCTGTTTGAAGGACTTTAGTTAACTAAACCTTAAGATTTATAACGGGCCCTCCAGCTAGCCGAACATGTACTGCGGAGACGCATCGACATCTGGCAATCATCTTACTCGAAGAATAGGGTCTGCGTGTGGCGAGCCACGGGACAGAAACCGTTGGAATGTTTACTGTCGCGTGTCGCCACGAATATTTCTTTTAAGGAGAGCTATAGAATTACTCCATACCTTTGTTAGGCAAAGCGTTTATCCCTTGACCGCGGCTACGTTGGGCGACAGACTGTCACCTCGAGCCAAAGCTCACCGTCACTAATCTAGAACAATTACAATCGGATTGAATAACTACAATTGTTCAATTACAGCTATAGTAGACTCTAGGTTAGAATGTTGCGGGATTATCTAAAATTCCAAAGGCTCCGGTGTTCTTTCATCTCCGACATATAATTATATAATGACTCATTGAAAACCAGCTTTCATTTTTTGTTGATAGTATGGTAAGAAAATGTGAAGTTCGAACGCTTGTAACGATTGCCTGAGTTGCGTCATCCTTGGTTTTAGGAAAAGATAGGGAAGTCACTGAAGGGTGTCGCGGCTTCGATGTCTTTCGTAGCTGCGACGCGGAGGCCTCTCGGTTGTTCTTTGAACAATCGTCAACGTGGACGAACGTCAAAGCGAAACCACGCGAATTCGGCATTTCCGATAATACGGAACTCTGTAAACGCGACTGCGTTGAATTCGTTCGATTAATTCCTAGCAGTATCTATAAACAGTGAACTTAAGGCCCCATACACAACTGCATACGCTAGGTTGTAAGAAATAATAGCTATATAAGTATGTAGCGGCGCATGAGTTAGAGAACGATGCAAATCGAGAGCGACTCATATTATTGTTTTGCCTCGTGACACTTACACAGTCTTGACGTACATGTAACGTCAACAAATATCTCCAACAGACTCAGGAAACCTGAACAGCCTTGCACACGACACCGACTCCCAAAACAAAGGAATATGAATTCGGCACATAGGCATAAGATAAACGAACATCTAGAAGGGCTGTGTCTTGATCGAGTCTTTCAGTCTTTCGGTAACGGTCAAATCGCACACTTGTAATCCTATTATAAAATAAAGGTACCTCGAACTCTGGTTCAAGAACCCAACATTTTTTTATTATTATTTTCCCATTATTTTTACGTGACATTTTGGCGATCCTGCCAGGATCCATTCGCTTCAGTGTAAACGAAGTTACGATTTCGGTCTACGGACATTATTGAAGATCGAAGGATTCGAACTACTTGTGTTATGAACTTTGCTGTCAATAATTTACCACGGTGGACCAAATTAACGGGGCCACTGTCAGCATAGAACAAATCAACAGAACGAGTTTGACACTCAAACGCATTTGAACGCGCCACAGAGGAAAACACCGCAAGGGAACCTCATTCTACGAACTTACGTATCAAGGTGAGAAAAGTCGGAATTCTTTTAAACAATATAGAACGCGAAAAGTTAGTTTCTCTAGTAACTCTAGCGAAGAGACAATATGAACAAGAAAGACACAAAAGCCGAGACAAGTTTACCCTCTACAAGTGGAGTTCAAAATAAAACGGGAACACTCGATTCCTCTACCAGAGCAATTTTAGACTTAATACAGAGACAGAACGAAGAATTTCGACAACAATTTAACGAAATAAAGAATGCTTTAAAATTAGCGAACGAAGAAAATAGAAAACGCGCTAACGAAATGGAAATATTAAGTAGAAACCTCTCTCGTGTTAAACTACCACAAATAAACGTAAAATCAACTGAATTCGGTTCTATGATGACTGACGATGACGATAATATATCAGTATTAAAACACGATACTAATCCACCTCCACCTATGCCACAAAAGCCACCAACATATGTCCAACCATCCAATTCAACAGCTGGAAACTCTGGAAATCTAAAAGCTGTTTAGTATCTCCGATACTAAACGGAGAAAACGATATAAGTGTAGAAGATTTTATTCGTGAAATAAAAGAAATGAGAATGATGTGTAGCGAACAAACGTTATTATTAAAAATGATCAAAATAGAGAAAATTGTAGGAAAAGCCGCAATGACAATCCGCAATATCCATATTAACGAATTCGAAACTCTGTACGAAGGATTAAGACGTAACGTAGCTACTCAAGCATCAGTAAGAGAACACCAAGATCAGTTAAGAGTGATAAAGCAAGGAATAACCGAAAGCGTGCAAAATTATAACATTAGATTTCGACGTGTTTTCAACAAACTTCAATACAGCATTACCAATGAATATAAAGACGAACTAACTCGATGAGCGATGAACGATCGACTATACATGGTTTCTGTGATTGACTATGTAAGAGGCCTTCGTTCAGAAATAGGACACGTGCTATTGGCTAATCCCCCCCCCCCCCCCAAACATCATCGATGCAGAAAAAAAGGCAATGGACGTGGAAAAATACTTTCGCGAAGACAACGCTCGCAGACGGATGACACGACAAACAACCACTCCACCATCTTATCGTAACCAGACGTCTCGTCCAGTAGGTAACCGCTTCACGATTACAAGTAACATGAATAACAAAACTCCACCCACACAAAACATTCTACCAAGAATGAATAATTTTACAAAGCTTGAAAATCGACCATTAAACGAAAGGCCACAAACGAAATGTTTCAAATGCGATCGATTGGGACACCTTGCCAATCAATGCCAAAATTTTCGAATACCGCCTCAAACAAAAGCCCCTCCAGGAATAAACCACATTCAAGAACAATCAGAATTAACAATGCTACCTCAGGAAGATTATCCACAATACGACTACAATTACCAGGACGACGAGGATTGCGATTTTTCGTTGACTCGGGAGCAGGAATCAACTTGCTTAAACGAGGATGCTACCCAGGAAGGACAATAATACCAGACACATAGAAATTCTCCATGGAACATTCCAAATACGAATCCAATTCCAAAATTAAACTAAATTTATTCAACAAAGAGATAGAATTTTCCTTAGTAGATGATAATTTCCCTATCATAGAAGACGGCATATTAGGCTTACCCGGTTTAAATCAATATCGATTCGAACTCTCCAATAAAACATTAAAATTAGATAATAATACTCTTCTGCTGCAGCAAGAACCACCCCTCGCATCGGGAGAAATCGTTCAAAAAATTGTATACTTCGACGGAAAGCCAACGCCAGTATGCTTTATCAATGGTGGTAAGTTTTCAGTCCAAATTTCTAACATTATTGAAAATATAAACACTGTAGATCAAATCTAAAAATTCAAATCTTTGATTCGACTATCGCACATAGAAAAACCTCTTAGAGAACCTATGTAGTATTTTCGTCTGTACCTACTTAAATTATATTTATCTTATTTTCCTTTAAGCATTCGTGAACGTAGTGGTAATGAACTTCAATGTGTTTAGAATTTTTTGTGAAATTTCCGTACTTTGCTATACTTATCACTCCAGAGTTATCGTCATAAATTTTTACAGGGTTATTGTCTAGATTTACATTGAAGACCTTCATAATTTCTCTAATAGACATTAATTCACTCACCGCTTCCGATAGAGCTACATACTCTGCATACGTCCAGGCTTTTGTCACACACCTTTGTTTTTTAGATTTCCAACCGATTACATTTCCATACAATTTAATTACATATCCAGAAGTAGATTTTCTATCTAAATGATCTCCTGCCCAATCAGCGTCCACATAACAATCTATCGTTTCACACTTTTCATTCCTTTTCTAATGTAACCTTAAATCTTTAATATTAAATATTTCAATATTTCGGTACAAATATTTCAATATTCGCAAAGCATATTTAAAATGTGTCTCGCTACAACAATCTTGAAATCTACTTAAGATAATTCACACTATAACTTATATTGGGTCTGGTATTTGTACTAATATACAGCAATGCGCCAATTAAATTCTTGTATCCAATGTCATTTCTATTTATCTCAGCGTTTTCAATTTTTAAATTTGTTTCCGTTGGTGTACAGTACAATTTGCTGTTTTGTAATTTATATTTGTTCGCTAATGATTCAATGTATTTCGTTTGGCTTAGTTTCATTTCATTTTTTATATAATCATACTCTATATTTATTCCAAAATATTCTTTTACTTCACTTAAATCTTTCATTTTAAATTTATCAGGTAATAGCTTCTTTACATTTTGTATCCTTTTTTTTGTTTTTACTACAGATTAACAAATCGTCTACATATATTAGCAAATAAACAACATTTTCCCCCTCTCCATGAGTATATAGGCACAACTCTATGTTATTCTTCTTAAAATCCAATGTCGTCACATACCTATCAAAACACTCATACCAATCCCTCGGACTTTCTTTTAACCCATAAAGCGCTTTCGATAATTTACAAACTCTATTCGTTCCGTCCGCATATCCCTTTGGTTGATTTACATATACCTCCGAGGTTACTTCACCATTTAAAAAGGCAGTTTCTACATCCATTTGCTCAATTATTACTCCATTTTGACAACAATATGATAGCAATATCTTAAAGGTCTGATTACTCGCCACTGGAGAATATATGTCATCGGCTACGTTTCTTTGTTGAAATCCCCTTACCACTAATCTAGCCTTATACCTGTCCTCTGATTTTTTCGTGTAAACCCATTTTACATCTAATACTTCTTTGCCTTTTACCCTTTCTACCAATTTCCAAGTTTTATTCTTATAGAGACATTCTATTTCCTTATCCATAGCCTGTTTCCAAACTTCACTATTTTCACAACAAATCGCCTCCTCAAATGTGCAAAAGATATCTACTCTACAATAATTTGCGTGAATCTCACTACTGTTTTCCTTTTCTGGATACCTTACTGGAGTTTTCTTATTACGTGTAGATCTCCTAGGAATCTTTACGCTTTCAGAACTATTATCATTTTCATCTTCTCTACTTTCTAACTCTTCCTTATTCATGCTGTCCAATAAATAATTATCTTTACTATCATCGCTAACTGCATCGAATGAATTCTCCTCAAAACCGATACATTTTTTGTCTGTTTCTACGACCTCTACATGTCGCTACTGTTATTTTTACACCTAATAGGACTCTCTAACCTACTTCACTATATCCTAACAGAATTCCCATATCTGCCTTCTTATCCCATTTGGAAACTCTTTTTTGTTCTGGCCTTCTTACAAAAACTTTACTTCCATATAGATGTAGATTTTTAACACTTGGTTTTCTCCCGAAGAATATTTCAAAAGGTGTCTTTCTTTCTATAGTATTCGCTAATATTCGATTTTTCAAGTATGCCGCTGTACAAACTATTTCCGGCCAGTACCTTTTATGTACTTTCGCTTCCGCTAACAAGCAACGCGCCATGTCCATCACTGTTCTATTATACCTTTCCGCTGTCCCGTTTAATTCATGTACGTATGTTGGGCAATTATTTATTCTTATACCTTTATCCCTAGCAAATTTATAAATTCGATTATTTAAATATTCTTTACCATTATCGCATCTTAATATTTTTAACCTCTTGCCCGTTAAATTTTCGGCTTCATTTACGAACTGTACGAAAGAATCAAAGACCTCATCTTTTGATTTTATACAATAGATCCTAGCTATTTTACTATAATCATCGATAAATGAAATGAAATATTTTTCTCCATTGAATCCGGTAGTCTTAAAGGGACCACATACGTCCGTATGAATAATTTCCATTATTTCCCTAGCCTTAGTTCGATTATTTTTGAAAGGTAAGTTATGCATTTTGCTTTCTATACACACCCTACATTTCAAAAGTTCCTTTTCAAATTCATTCGGTATGCCAGTCACTAGCTGCTCTTTACCCAAAATCTCTAAATATTTAAAATTTACGTGTCCTAGCATCCTATGCCATCTTTCCTTTTTACTCATACCACTACGTTCGGCGCTGTTTACTAAGTGCTTCTTCCCTTTCAATATACTTTTTATTCTATATGTCCCATTCTCTTTGAACTGAGCTGTAAGTATATTATCCTCATCTATTACTTTCGCAATATTTCCTTTGGAAATAACCGTATTCTTATCGTCTGCTGGTTTACCTAAACTAATCAAATTTGCGGACATTTCTTTCGCGTAAAATACTTTCCTCATATTTATTTTATTTTGTTTTCCGAATGCTTCAAAATAACTTATAACATTCCCAACTTTTGTCGCTTTTATCGGTCTATTATCGCCTAAATATATATTTACCGGTTCTTTTAGGTCGATAGATTTATCGAAATAATTTATATTATTAATTATGTGATCGGTACAACCGCTATCTAATAGCCACACTATTTCGTTCTTACTTATTTCATTCGTCTCACTGCTGTTTGCTGCGTGCGCCGTTGCTGTCCATATGCCTGCTCTTGAGTTTCCATGCTCGCCCGTGCCGGTTCTTGATTGATGATGAAAGTTTCCACGTCCTCTGCTCGTATTGCCTTTGTTCTCTCTTCCTCTGTTTCGACCAGGTGTTGGCCCATGCCAATAGCCGTTACTGCTTCCCGCTTGGACGCCATTTTGACACTCTCTCGCAAAGTGTCCTAATCTTCCACATCTGAAGCATCCTTCCTTTTTTGCAGAAAAGGCGTTGGTTTGCCTTTCTCCTCGATTGGATTTATTTTTCTTCTCTGCTATCTCTATTTTATTTTTTACATACGCTACCGTTTGATCCTCTTCTTTCAATGCGTCTATTATGTCCGCTATGTAGCTGTATTCTTCGGGTAACGTATTCAGCATGTAATTCAGCTTTTCCCTCTCACTTACTTGTGCGTCCGCACTTTTTAATTCATTTATTAATTTTTCGAAATCGTTAAAGAATGATGCTGAATCACTGTAGTTCTCCAGTCTTATGTTTTCCAATCTCCTTCTGCATACGATCTGCAGTGCCGTCGACTCTTTCAAGTACATTTCATCGAACCTTTTTATTATATCATACGCCGTTTTTCCTTCCCTAACATACTCCAATTGTCTGTTCGATATTGCACTATAAATTATATTTATCGCCTTCAAATCCTTTTTGTCCCAGTCTTCATCGTCTCTTTCGTTCTTCATTCTAGTTGTAACAACCTCGCATTCCTTATATTTGAGAAACATCGTGATTCTTTGCTTCCACATTCCATAATCCTCACCATCGAATATAGGTATCATGATTTCCGATCTCTCCATTTTAATTGATTCTTCTTTTTTTTTCTTTTCTTACTCAAGCGTTCCTACGTGCTCGAAGTATATTTTTTTTCTCTGAAAGTTTTTTTTTCTTTACTGAAAACTCACTCGCAAGATCGTAACCACGCACTAAATATCTTGCAAAACTAGTAACCACGCTCTGCTACCATGTTAAGGAAATTCGAGGATTTGGGAATACAAATAATTGACTATATTTCCCACACAACAGTTATACATCTATATTACTCTCTGAAGAACGTCTTGCACGCACGCTGGTCGCCAACCGACTATCCTAGATTCTTCTAACATCTGGCAACAGTCTTTTGTCTCCACTAAGACCTTGACGCCCTCTAACCCTTACACACACACTCTCATGTACAGTGTAAATGTATCACTTCCCTAACAAATAAGTATGTTATTTCGTTACCACTTATCTCGTTCATCTCGCTGCTGTGTGCTGCGTGCGCTGTTGCCATCCATATGCCTGCTCCTGAGTTGCCATATTCGCTCGTGCCGGCTGCTGATTGACGATGGAAGTTTCCACGCCCCCTGTTCGTATTGCCTTTGTTTCCTCTTCCTCTGCTGCGACCACGTGTTGACCCACGCCGATAACTGTTACTGCTTCCCGCTTGGACGCCATTTTGACACTCTCATGCAAAATATCCCACTCTTCCACATTTGAAGCATCCTTCCTTTTTTGCAGCAAAGGCATTAGTTTTCATTTCTCCTCGATTAGACTTATCTTTCTTTTCCGCTATTTCTATTTTATTCTTCACGCACGCTACCGTTTGTTTCTCTTCTTTCACTGCATCTATTATATCCGCTATGTAGCTATACTCTTCGGGTAACGTATTGTTTTCGCACGTTCGCTGGGAGACGCGATCTCGAAGAAGCGCGCCAACGGGAGTCGTAAATTCCCGTTACGATTTGCTAATCGACGCCGCGAATCGCTCGATCCCTTATTTCGTTTAGGATAATAAGGGTAGTTAAATGAAGGATAACGCTGTTGCTAACAGGTTATTATATATTTTCACAAACCAACAACTTCGGTGTAACACAAAATGAATATTTGTTATGAGATGACTACGAATGAGTGCGACCTGAGTCTCTAGACGGATTATCGCGTATACTGATGGATTTGTCGACTCATTGTATTCGAATTGCTGACCGCTTGACGAGATGCTTGATTGAGACTGACTGATCTTCGGGTGTAAACCCGGTCGAAGGATGTTGACTGTTCGAAGGATGTAAAGTCAGTGATGTTCGGAGACGATGCTGTGGCGGAGGAAAGCTAAGGATGGGTGTGTCTAGCGCACGGGACCATCGGATTTGTTGGTGACGATTTTGACTAAGGGAGTGAGGGAAATAGTCTTCGTTGTTAATTGGTTAAACGAAGGGTCTTAACCGCCCTCGAGAGAAAGTGGTTCGTGGGAGGAAAGTTGCATCATACGTGAGAAAAACCAACTTTCCCTTGTCAAGCCGTAGTAGACAAAGGTCTTTAGAAATGCTTTGGAAACAGACGTTTGTTCAGTTTGAAGGACCTCGACTAGGAAATTCCTAAGATTTATGGAAGATACTTGAGACTATTGAGGGTACGCAGTGAGTATCCGAAGACATCTGGTTGCCATCTTGCCCGCGGTGTGTGGCCTGGGCTAGGTAGAGTTACGCGACGTAACACGTATTTATCATGTAATTCAGCTTTTCCCTCTCACTCACTTTTGCGCCTGCACCTTTTAATTCATTTATTAATTTTTCAAGATCGCTAAAAAACGATGCTGAATCACTGTATTTATCAAGACTTATCTTCTCCAATCTCCTTCTGCACACGATCTAGTGCCGTCGATTCTTTCAAGTACACTTCGTCGAACTTTTTCATTATTTCATACGCTGTTTTTTCTTCCCTAATATATTCTAATTGTCTATTTGAGAAGGCACTGTAAATTATATTTATCGCCTTCAGATCCTTTTTATCCCAGTCTGGATTGTCTGTTTCAGTCTTCACTCTAGTTATAACAATATCACATTCTTTATATCTCAGAAACATTGTTATTCTTTTCTTCCACATACCGTAACCCTCACCATCGAATATCGATAGCATAATTTCCGATCTCTCCATTTTAATTGATTTCCTATTCTTTACTCAAGCGTTCCTACGTGCTTGAAGTATTTTTTCTTTTATTTTATATTCTTTGAACGTTTCTTCCCTTACTAAACTCGCAAGACTAAAAACCACGCACTAAATAGCTTGCAAAACTAGTAACCACGCTCTGCTACCATGTTAAGGTATAGAGAGGATTCGAAAATACAAATAGTTTACTTTATTTCGCACACAACAGCTATACATATATATATTACACTCTGAAGACTTCGATAACCTTCTTGCACGCACGCTTGTTGTCAACCACCTCCTCTAGATTCTCCTAACAGCCTCCAATCGTCTTTTGTCTCTACTGAGACCTGGACGCCCTCTGACGCTTACACACACATTCACGTGTACAGTGTAAATGTATCATCTACGTAACAAGATCATCAACGTAAAATCCTACCGTCCTCCCGAACATCATAAAACCGAAATAAATAAACAGATGACTGAAATGTTAAACAAAGAGATTATAGAACCCTCCGACTCTCCCTATAACTCTCCTGTCTGGGTCGTTCCAAAGAAAATCGACGCATCAGGGAAACAAAAGTGGCGAGTAGTGATTGACTTTAGGAAGTTAAACGAACTAACAGACCAAGACGCGTATCCACTACCTGACATTAACGATATACTATCACAGCTAGGAAATAAGAAATATTTCTCCTCTTTAGACTTATCCTCAGGGTTCCATCAAATACCCATGGACGAGAATTCAAAGAAATACACTACATTTAGCACACCATAAGAACACTTCCACTATAATAGAATGCCATTCGGGCTCAAGAACGCACCTGCTACCTTTCAAAGAATGATGGATACCACGTTAAGAGGTTTGATTAACAATCATTGTTTCGTTTATCTCGATGATATCATTATATTCGGGCAATCGATGGAAGAACATACTAAAAACTTAGTCATTATATTCCAAAGACTCGGGAAAGTAGGTCTAAGAATACAACCAGATAAATGTGAATTCTTAAAGCCCGAATTAGAATATCTAGGACATGTAGTGACAGCAGATGGAGTAAAACCTAACCCTAAAAAGATAGAAGCAGTAAAGAATTTCAAACTACCAAAAAATCCTACAGATGTAAAATCATTCCTTGGGCTAGCTGGATACTATAGAAAATTTATTAGAAACTTCTCTAAAATTGCCAAACCTCAATCTATTTTTAAAGAAGGACATTTAGTATTAATTCATAACGATCATAAAGAACACAAGATAGATACTGAATGGCCAGGGCCATACACCATTGAAAAAGTGAAAAACCCCTTATTATGAAATAATAGTAAATCACTCGATTAGGAAAATACATGGTAACCGTATTAAACCTTACTTTCCAGGACGATCTTCACCTTCTTCATAGTTAGCTAAGCTAAACGTTATACCCCTTAATGGTAGTTCTATATATCAAGAAAAATTAGCTCATGCATACTTATATAGCGAATCCGTAAACGTAATTATAGGTTTAGACATTAAGGATATATATGCAAAACTCAGCGAAATTAAAAGATTTAGACTAATGTTAACAGAACATTTTAAAAGTGAATGCCCGTATTCCAATGAAATGATTACACGCGCTCGCAAAAGAAATTTAGACAATGTAATCATGCATATTAAATTTATGACACACACTTGTTACCGAAGAGGCTCATTGAATTTTGTTGGATCCATTTCTAGAAGTCTATTTGTAACTCTGGATAACGATAATTTAGAATTAATGAATAAAAATATAGATAAATTTTTTGATGAAAACAATAACTTAAAAACCAATATAACTTACAAAACAAATTTCAAAACTATAGCTTTACCCTTAACTGACAGTCTAGAAGAAATCCTAACAAAAATTGAAAACGCTCCAAAAATCATTAATAATGTATAATCGTATAGAATGCACCTCAATCAAATTTCCAACGAAGTAAACTCTCTTAATTATGAACATAGAATTAGAAGTCTTAAGAAATAGGAACTAAGTGTCTTATAAATTATTAGTTATATTGATCTAGCATTACTAGGAACATATGTATATTTAACAAAATAGGATTATTCGATATTATAAGCAAATGCCTACCTTCCAAATTATGTATTCGCGTATTATGTTGTAAAACCAAAGAAAAAAAAAGACACAGGTATAAGCAATATCTCTAGACCAATAGAGCGCACCTTTAAACACATATTCCACACCTGAAATACAACCATTACGAGAATTACCTGAAGACACCAATTCAGTCATCCTCGAAGCAAGGCATGTAAGATTCCAAAAGGGCATACAAAAGGAGGCACTACACCGAAAATAAGAGTCTGGAGGACCAGCCGCACTCTAACACTGGGGGAATGTAACGTCAACAAATATGTCCAACCGACTCAGGAAACCTGAACCGCCTTGCACACGACACCGACTCCCAAAATAAAGGATTATGAATTCGGCACGTAGGCATAAGATAAACGAACATCTAGAAGGGCTGGTTCTTGATCGAGGCTTCAGTCTTTCGGTAACAGTTTAATCGCACACTTGTAATCCTATTATAGAATAGAGGTATCTCGAACTCTGGTTCAAGAACCCAACATTTTTTTATTATTATTTTCCCATTACTTTTACGTGACAAGCAAAGCGTAACGATAAACAAACTCCGGGCAAAACAATGTTGCCGCTACGTGCAATCGTCAACCGAGGTTGAATTTAAAGTTTTCGATACTCCCCCGAGTATAAATAAAAGAACACGATCGTTAAGACAGTTAGTATCGAACATTCTTATAGCGAATTAATATCGAACGAACGTAAGCATTACCTTGTATACACATATCGAGCAACACTAAGCGAACGACGACTAATTCTGTACTGCAAATAATTTTAAATACATTTGACTACACTAAGTATCAACTCGTCTGGTCATTAATCAACAACGCGTTTAATCGTCCTCCACATACATGTTGTATAAGCTACTATGTGTATATTTATTTATGTTTCCCATAGTACAGACGTATTCCTTATTTTATTGTAGCTGTGTAATTTCAGTAGTCTTGCATAAAGGACATCTGTTTTGTTGCAATTGTATCAGCTATTAATTGTAATACTTGAAGCGTTTGTATCTAATCGTCATGCATCTGTGGTGGCACTCGACCATGGAACTTTCCAACGGCTTCGCGACACAAAGCGCTATACCTTCAAAGCGTAAGGCCGACACGCCTAATGTACCATTGATATCCCTACAGTTCTTTCGCCGAATATTCGGAAGAATGCATACGCGGCAACCGTTGCGGACATCTAATAAACGCGTGCGTAGTGGAGATATCGAGGGGCAACAAAGAAAAGAATCCATTTGGTTTCGAATCAAAGATTCATTCTGCCCCGAGCTGCGGAGTGCGAAAGGTTAAGCGTCATAGCGAAGCAAACACAATTAGAGATACGTGATTATTGACTCTTGATAGTTAATCGTTAATCGTTAATCGTTGTTCATCGTTAATCGTTAATTGTTTTTGATCGTTCATCGTTAATCGTTAATTGTTGTTGACAGTTAATCGTTAGTCGTTAATTGTTGATCATAAATTGTTGACTGTTGATTGTTAATAATTTAATTAACTTTTTTGTTGAACATCAAGAGTATTTCTTGTGGGCACCTTCACCCACTATCCACCTCACATCGTTATTCTACATACGGAAGGCAAGATTGATATCAAGTTCGAAGGACAGACCGCAGAAGTCTGGTCTCTGCTATTACCACGAGACCTTTCGAGACCGCGCAAGGAAGTGCCGGGCCCCTTGCAACTGGACCCAGTGAAACGAGACCAGCCGTCCGTAAACGCGGCATGTGGCGATGGCTTTAGTATCCCATCGCATTTTCGTGACGGACAGGGCACCAAGGATCTCTTTTCTTGTGAACACCGGTGTCAATATAAACGTATACTCGTGCAACAAACTACGCGGATCCGCGAACAAAGATACGTACGAGCTGTTCGCGGCGAATCGAGTGGTCGAAGCAAACCGAAAACGCCTTTCGCGAGTCAAAACGCATCGTCTCTGACGCCACAATGTTAGTGTCACGACCGGCATACTTCAAATCCGATGGACTGACGATGGAGATAAAGATGTGGCGGCACTCGGCGACAATCGGCGGCAATATCGCTGAAGTGTCTAATGAACCATCAACATCCCAACGGTCCTTCCGCCGAAGGTTCTAGAAGAAAGAGCACGTGGCAACGGTCGCGGACGCCTAGCAAATGCAAATGCATGGTGGGGATGTTGAGGGATGACAAAAGAAAGTAATCGGATTCGATCGAAAGTCAAATCATAAGAGCTTCAGTCTTGGAAAGTCACGCCTAGAGTTTGGAAGTGGATTGTAAAGTGAATTGTTGTTAGAAAAAAAATAAAGTTTCTTTTTTTTATTTACACCTCAAATTTCTTTTTTTATTTTGTTATTTTACGTGACATTAGCGCATTCGGTATCGGCAACAGCGCGTGAACGACAAATGGCAGCCGCTAGGATTCGTTACAAAATCTTTGTCTCCCGTGCGATTAATTCTGTATTTAGAATAATTTTAAATATATTTGACAATATCAAGTATCAACTCGTCACGTCATTATTTAAATCATCCACCACAAATCCAAAAACAGAATAAGGAAAACAGAGAAACGAACAAATAGAAAATTAAGTTGCTAACATGTTTTTCTATAATAATATTTTAACATCAATATTGTAATACGCAATGTGTTACGCCGCCTAAAACATCTGCACGCCAGCCCGCGCGACCGGACAACAACCGACCTGCGTAACGTCACTTCGACCCTCAATAAACCTAAGGACCCACCATAACTTTCACTTCCCTGTATTGTTTCGCCATGTGTCTTCAATCCGTTTGTCTTGAAGAATTTCTAAAGCTTAAAAATATTCTCGAAACACAGTCGGTTTTTAGAGAGGTCCTTGGGTTTATTAGTCGCACTTAAAACACGGAGAAAGCGGGTATGCACCCATTAGGAAAATCCGAATAGCCCTGTAATAAAACAAGCTAGGTTTTTCTCACGCACACAGTCATCTATCCACCACGATGGTAGGAGACTCGATACTCATCCCTTCGAGCAGTAGTGCAGGTCATGACCAATCGACACCGCGCTTCGTGGCCCTCACTTTTTCTAACGAAAGTGGGAACAACGAATCCGCGTTCTTTAGGCACAGGGGCACACCCACACCGAACTTTTCTTCCGTATTAGAAAAAGAGCGACAGACAGTCTAAAAACTAACGCCTAACGCGGCAGTCTACACATAGCGCGAGAGTCGCATACTTCACGCAAATCTTTTGTCGGTTCTCGGTGTTGTCGAACACACATCTTCTCTCCTAAATATATTATAGTGCTAAGTCCATTAATACATTAATTTCCATTATAAGAGCCCTGCTCTAGCGTACATATCTATCGCATCTTCATGCGACAAGTTGTTAACTATTTATTTCTCTACGTCAGTGTAATCTAAGTGTTGGAAATATATAATTTATAATTCTGTGAATCACAGTGTTATACAAACTCAATCACCCCTATTATCTCAACGGAAATCAGGGGATCGATCAATTCGTGGTGTCGATTGTTATAATCGTAACGGGGATTTACGACCCCCGTTGACGTCTCTCCTCGCGATTACGTCTCCCCGCAATTGGTCGAAATTTACACAATGTGAAAATGAAAAAATTGGAAGCAACCGAACTACGGATGAAACTAAATCACTTCGCTGCTTGTAAAGATAACTTTTAGTGTTATAAACATAAGTCAAGTAGCAAAGAGCATAAATTGAATTTACCCAAACTCTTCTTGAAATCTGACAAAATGATTCTTTATTTTGTCAAAAAAATCTTTACGTATTTTCCATTCCCATTCGTCGCTTTTTTCAGTGGCGTGTTTATCGCTACGTCGAAACTCCGTCGGGTAGCAGTTAATTTCATTTAAAGTAGAAAACTATTCAGAAACGTGTATACGTTACACAGCAACAAACCAGTCGCCCTGTTATTACCTCGTTCTCAACAGTTCAAATTTCAGGGACAACCGACTACTTAGTATCGACCCAGTACGTCATATTTACTCGCCAAAAGAATTGTAAACGAAAATTGTAACCAGACGTGCCGTTAGTAACTACCATTTTTCGCGAAACTTCTTTTTCATTTGGCGGAAATTTAAACAAACCCCGAAACACCGTGGCGTTTTGCAACTGTCTTTAATCCTTTAAGATAAAAAAGATTGACGCAAAATTTTGACGGGATGAAATTTCACGATATATTCAGGTGAAACGATGCGAAATTAGAGCGAAGCTTATAATGGGAATATAGTTTGCTTGTCTGTTGTCATAAAATGAGATATGCAGAATATATTAAAAAATAGAGTATATGTAATACGAAACTTTATATTATTCATGTTATTATGGACAAAATATCACAATATGTTCATATATTTAAATCTCCTCCGAAAAAGATTATTGTATGTAGAACACAGTTTAACTGTATTTTGAATTCTTGTTTATCAGATCACAATTGATAAGTTGATATTAGGATGATTATCCTCATTTGAAACAATTTTGTGACTGTTACTTGTCAATATACTTTATATCTTATGTACATTTTAAATATAGTACGCAAACTCGAAGTTGCAAGGAACATTAATAAAAACTCAATATTTCAATAACGCCTTTCATGATTATAATTAAATATTTTTTCAAAATGTCGTATCAGTGTTACATCTAGCACCCCCTCCCCCACACACAAAAGTTTACCAATTTATAATATATGTACTAGTAGATTGACAAGTTACGATTTACAGGTTATATAGAATTCTATTTTATGATTTTATAATTTTTCGTTAAATACAATAATCAAATAACTTGCAAATAGTAAAATTTCATTTGTTTTATCGTCAAACTTGTGCAAGGGAACATATTAATGCTGGTAACTTTAGTGACTTGCAAAATTTCAATAGTGCAAGACAGGCCAGATATTCAATTGCAATTGGTTGCTATCCATATTTTCATCGGTCTTACAATAACCTTATGTTATCAATTATGAATTAAAAAGTTAATGAAATCACAACTCACCCAAGGCCAATGGGTATGACTTCTTTTCGAAGATCGATTGAAATCTCGAGTTTGTTGTTTGAGACATTCAGTTACCACAAGACAAAAACACCACTCCATTACAGCCGACGTAAACAAAACATGACAGATTCTTCCAATTCTCGGACAACAAACATAGGCATACATACTGTTTTAAAGTCACAGTCTGTCGTTGAACTTTCGCCAAGTAACTTGATACGCACATATACACGTCCCTCGAAATCAGTTTTCGACGAAAATACATACGTGACATGTTATGTTGCAACCGAACGTGAATTTCTCGCGGGAAATAGCCTGATATCGTTTATTTATGCGTCTCTCAAATACGAATTTTACTATACACTTCGTTTAAGACACGCCATTTTGCAAAACGATTATCGAAAGATTACTGCTTACATCGAGATCGAGAATAGATTCGCAGGAAGCTGGATGCCGCGATTTCTTCCCGCGCTTTACTTTCTTCCGAAGTTGTGATTGGTTGATTTCCTGCTGCCATATTCGGTTTCGCCGAGAATCGTGAACACGTACGCTGGAAGCAATGCGGGGTAATTATTTAATTTATTTCATAATATTATTTAACATATATCGTGAAAAGTTCTGAATATTCGGATTCTTCTGTTATCGTTTCATCGTATGTTAGCATTATCAGCTCTCGATATCGAATTGGCAAACAGAATTTTTCTCATACAAAGTAAGTCACATTAAGTATATGTATATGTATAGTCGAAGCAATGCAATTAAAAATTTTTCCATTTTAATTGCTATTATTTATCACAGACATTTTACCGAGCATTCATTTTATAAATCTTATACATACATATATATATATATATATGTCGGAGATGAAAGGAAAGCCGAAGCCTTTCCTTGGAAATTTTGGGAACATCCTCTAGTACCTTAGCCTAGATTTTATTATAGTTGTAATTGCTTAAGATTTGTAATAAGCGAGATTGGGTTCGAGGTGACAATCGGTCGCTGAACGTAGCCACGGTCACGGGATGGATGTTTTATCTAACGGAGGTCTGGAGTGGTTGTATGTGTTTTCCGAGAAATGTGGTTGTGGCGGCATGCGGCCTCGAGAGCGGGCCGAGCCACGTGTGATGTTGCCTCGGAGGTGCCGATGCAATGGTACATACATTGTATTAGTAATCAAAACTCCAGGCAGAAACTGCCTAGCAACGGCGTTTGGAACTTTCTCGATGCTTCCAACGAGTGTGCCTAGCAACGGCGTTTGGAACCTTCTCGATGCTTCCAAACGGATATAGAAAACAAAATGCAATCGTACAGGGAGAAAAATCTCCACGAGGCTGGCATTCTTGCGACTGCCTTGGAGAGTGATACATCGAGCATTTTCGACGATCGCATTTGCGTCTAAGTTAGTTTCGCTTAGTAAGGAGTTATCCCGGTGACCGTGGATTCGTTTGAACTCAAACATTGCTAATAGTATTATTTAATTTAATTATTCGTAGATCGTATTATTCATTAGGCTTAGTGTTTGTTAGACTTATTATTAGTTGTACTTATTATTTGTTAAGCTTAGTGATAGACCTGTATATACGTGTAAATAAAATCTCGGCTTTGTGAAACGATGGCTAGTCCACATGAAGAGTCGTCGCGCGCCCAAAATTCGAATCGTGACCCGACATATATATATATATATATATATATATATATATATATATATCGGGTTTACATTAGAATTAGGGTTAGGGGCGTGAAACGAATCTTCGTTTGGGTTACACGTTGTCGTTATGCAATGGAGAAGACATTGACTAGTGCAAATACGATTATTATAGAACCGGACAAGTAACCGCGGTAGTTAGGTGCTCGAGATACTAATGACAATGATCCTAGGTTCAATAACGAATCCGCGGTCAACGGGATGACAACAGAACGTACTCACAAAGTCTAAGTCTGAGAATAATCACTGATCGCGAAGGCGTTACTCTTGGATCGATGAGATCGCGAGCGAGAAAGCCTTTCCCGTCCCGATGATGCCACACAGGAAAACTATAACGGGGTGTGTCTAAGGATACGAGATCATCGGATTCGTCGAGAAAAGCCTTCGTTCAGAAAGTGTTGCTGCTAATTGGTTAATCTCCATATCGGTGGTTAGAAAAGGATGCTAGCCGCCCTCGAGGGAAAGTTGCTAGTGGGAGACGCCGCTCGTTGAAAAATATGTCTTCCCTATCTTCCCGTAGTTGGGACAAAGACTGTTTGTCTGTTTGAAGGACTTTAGTTAACTAAACCTTAAGATTTATAACGGGCCCTCGGGCTAGCCGAACATGTACTGCGGAGACGCATCGACATCTGGCAATCATCTTACTCGAAGAATAGGGTCTGCACGTGGCGAGCCACGGGACAGAAACCGTTGGAATGTTTACTGTCGCGTGTCGCCACAAATATTTCTTTTAAGGAGAGCTATAGAATTACTTCATACCTTTGTTAGGCAAAGCGTTCATCCCGTGACCGCGGCTACGTTCGGCGACTGACTGTCGCCTCGAACCCAAGCTCATTATCACAATTCTCGAATAATTACAATCGGGTTGAATAACTACAATTGTTCAATTACAGCTATAGTAGACTCTAGGTTACAATGTTGCGGGATTATCCAAAATTCCAAAGGCTCCGGTGTTCTTTCATCTCCGACACGGCCATCCTGACTATCACACGTCCTCGTGTGTAACTAAAATATCGTATTTCTTACATTAGATTCGATACAACTGACATTATTTGCGATTTAACTAAATGTCCAAGTAAGTCAAGGGTCCAGTGCAATAACAAAGTTTCGTTCGGAGGTTTGACAACAGAAAAATAAAAGAGAATAGGAATTTGTAATGTTATAATTTGTATTCAAAGTGTTAGGTGCGTTCTGTGAGTCGCCAGCCAGACCGTAATGACACAACAGATCATTTTCGATTTCGTACACCGGTGAACCTCAGTTTGTTGGATCATATTGCCACGTTGGGTGCATTACACCCAGAAAGCACGTAAGCCCACTCAACGGGTTACAACAAAAGCACGTAACCCCACTCAACGGGTTACAACAAAAGCACGTAACCCCACTCAACGGGTTACAACAAAAAGCACATCAACCCACTCAACGGGTTACAACAAAAACACATCAACCCTCTCAACGGGTTACAACAAAAACACATCAACCCACTCAACGGGTTACAACAAAAACACATCAACCCACTCAACGGGTTACAACAAAAACACATCAACCCACTCAACGGGTTACAACAAAAACACATCAACCCACTCAACGGGTTACAACAAAAACACATCAACCCACTCAACGGGTTACAACAAAAACACATCAACCCACTCAACGGGTTACAACAAAAGCACATAAAACCACTCGGTGTATTACTATGACCACAACGCAGTGTTAATGATCCTCTGAGGTCAGTGTACTTGCATCGTTATTATCACCGCCGTTGTCATCACCGCAGACGTCTAACTCAGCAGGGACGCAACCTTCTGGCATTTTTCTCAGTCTGTCGTGTCTGTCCTTATATGATCGTTTGCCGTCTAAGGTTTTTAGGGTATATCTATCTCCTTCCAAAATCTCGGCTATTACGAATGGACCCCTGAATTTCGGATCTAACTTCGTCTGGTTTCTTTCCTCGTTTTTACGTAACACGAAATCGCCAAGGTTGAACCTAACTATTTTAGCTTTGTTTTTGTCGAACCTATCCTTATCGTATTTGGCGCAGTGATACATCGAGCATTTTCGACGATCGCATTTGCGTCTAAGTTAGTTTCGCTTAGTAAGGAGTTATCCCGGTGATCGTGGATTCGTTTGAACTCAAACATTGCTAATAGTATTATTTAATTTAATTATTCGTAGATCGTATTATTCATTAGGCTTAGTGTTTGTTAGACTTATTATTAGTTGTACTTATTATTTGTTAAGCTTAGTGATAGACCTGTATATATGTCTAAATAAAATCTCGGCTTTGTGAAACGATGGCTAGTCCACACGAAGAGTCGTCGCGCGCCCAAAATTCGAATCGTGACCCGACATATATATATATATATATATACAAGATATATATACAAGAAAGAAGATACAAGAAAGAAGATACAAGAAAGAAGGAATATTATATTAGCGGCATTTTTGTAGCCATTATATAGGGTTTCGATCGCATAATTAATCAGTATCAACTTACCAGTCTTTAACGGAAGGACAAAAAGAAGAGCAGACGACACACAGACCGCAATCATGATCATTTTCAAGTAGAATCTCAAACTGCCGTACATCTTAGAAAACTTCGTTAGTCGTAAGGGATCAAAGGATGATGTCCGCGCTAGGGAAAATAGATGAGAAGCGGCTATTTCAACAACCACCGTGTAGGTACTGCACTAGCCAGAAGTATCTGCGACAGAAATCAGAATACACTCGTTTTCGCATGGTTGGATCAATTTCGCGTGGGACTAACCTGATTGAACCTAACGCGGGATAATTGCTCAACTCACGACTTTAACCAGCCCGCTTGATTCTCTGTAAATGCTTGAAATTGACGCTTGGATTCTTTCCAGATTAACTAGCTTTGCCCCTCCCTCCCTTTATCTATTTTCTTAGATCGACTTAGACTGCCACAATATATTATCTTTCTTCTTTTCTTTCCTTTTCTTTCCTTTTGATCTTTTAAAGCCCTAAATCGCTGGCTATTTTGTATACTATATATTTTGTACACTCAATTACTCTGTAAGTCATAAGTACATATGTTTTACAACGTTATTTGTCATATTTCAGTTAAACCCCAGAAAAGCCAGAAATATATTTTCAGCATGTTTTAACGCGCCCCTGGCAAAGATCTCAAAAACGAGTTGCGGCACAATTTAAAGCGACAAATAGCATCGCGTGTCTCGTTGTGGTAACACACGGTTCGCCAGTTTTTTTTTTTTTTTTTTTTTTTTTTTTTTTTTTTTTTTTTTGATATCGGTGACTGCCATATTCTCTTGAGTTTCCAAATCGTAAAGAATCTTTCCCCAGGGATTGGTCAACTGTGTATGTCCCCATGCGACGTAACTTGCTTAAGGAACACGAGCCGGTGATATGCAGGCAACGTATAATTGATTATCATTCGCTCTGAAACGCTGAAGTAATGACCAGTGCAGTGGTCCAGTGGTCATATTGAATGCCGCTGGATATATCAGCATTTGGCAACCTAACCCAGAGAAGCAGGAAATATGAAGCTACCGAATACCAATTAACTTCGTAGTTGCACGGTTCACATTCCATCATTTCTGAATATGCGAGGACAGTCCTCTTATTGTGCTTTTAATTCTTTTATTTGTTTCATTTTCAGCAAATATACTGGTTTTTTTAAATTAAGCTTCTGTTTATACAGAGTTACAGATTATATTAATTTTATATAGAATATATTTAAGAAAGATATTTAATTTTTTGCTAGTTAAGTATTGATCGATTAAGTTACTGTACCTTTGTTCCGATAAATGCGTGCCATTTCCTCGAATCTAATATCATAGCAAATGCCAATACCTATTTTGCAGCCCTTCACATCGAACGTCGTTAGGGAGTTACCAGGACTGAGTGAATCACTCTCTCGAAAAGTAATCTTATTAGGAATGTCGATGTCGAATAGATGTACCTAATAACATAAAAATGTAGTCGCTAATTCTATTGCTGCAACTTTTGTAATTTAATATCAAAGTTACCAACTCCTAAACTTTAATTATTTTTTATTTAATAACTGACAGCGTTTTTATCACTTTCTTTTATTAAAAAATCTTATCATTTAATAATGTTTAAAAAGGAGAAAAAATAAGTATAATAATATTTTAAGTATTTGAAAAATTTATACAACACAAACACATTACAACAAAAATGGGCGTTTCCCGTATCATAACGTATTTTATAAACCGTAAATTATAGAATTGGTTATAGTATACGTATGTACATATGTATATTCCTAAATTATTCCTAGATAGAGTCACTTTCTTCGCCCCAATATTTTCAAATTCAAAGCCATAAAGGAATATATTACTTACCTTTCGGTGTTTTGCTATCAAAGTTCCATCGGGACCCCAAATAGTACAGGTATTGTACAATTTATCGCCCTCTATTTCAGGCATCGTACCACCAACTACATAGATGTTGTTTTCTTTAGCTGCGTTCGATGAAGCAACGCTCGTTTCACCATCAGGAATACTCTCGGCGTATTTTGGAAAGTACTCTGCGTTGCAATATTTCAATTAATGAAATGTCTTTTGTTCCAACCATAAATTAAATTGAAATGTTTGTCAGTTTTTTATTTTTTAAATTATTAAAATAACTAAGTTTTATATTTCGACTTAATTAAATATGCAATTACTTAGCTAATAGTATATATAATAAATTGTTTCTACAGGTTCAAAATGAAAAATGAATATTTAGAAATATTTAATTACGACAATGCTATTTGTGTTAGCATCAGTGGCTTGTTACTCAACGACTTTGCTAGTACTTTTTGAAACATAAAGTTAGTTTTCAATTAACACTTATACTAGAGGCGGAATTATAAATGCAAAATAATTGATAATACTAATTTATAAGTACCTAATTATTAGTATCTTCAAAAATATATTTATACAAAAATCACGATAATCATGAAAATGGGGAAATCCTATATTCTCGAATCAATTCACAATTTATTTTGTATATTAATTAGATTCCGCGCTCATCAGTACGTACTCACTGGCGAGATCGAGAAAATGTATCGGCAATTCCTCGTACGACCAGAGGATCGGAAATATCAAAGGATATTATGGCGCAGCGCGAGTGGAGAAACAGAAACATATGAGCTTAACACCGTAATACTCTTATCATAGAAATAGAAGCAGTCCTCAATTCCCGCCCGCTAACTCCTATCTCCACCGATCCAAATGATCTCCTAGCCCTCACTCCCGGACATTTCCTCATTGGCGATTCATTAATGTGCTTACGTGATCGAGATTTCAGAGACATTCCATCGAACCGACTCTCCAAATGGCAGCATATCCAACAGCTTAAACAACATTTTTGGAACCGCTGGCATAAGGAGTATTTGAACGAGCTAACCAACCGCAATAAATGGAGCAAGGGTGGACACAGCATCCAAAAGGGCACAATCGTCATCCTCAGAGAGGACAACGTTCCCTCCATGCATTGGCCTCTGGGCCGAGTTCATCCAGGCGCCGATGGTGTTGTCACGTAAAATAACAAAATAAAAAAGGAATTTGAGGTAAAAAATAAAAAAAAGAAAACTTTATTTTTTTTCTAACATCAATACACTTTACAATCTACTTCCGAACTCTGGGCGTGACTTTTTAAGACTGACTCTTATGATTTTACTTTCGATCGGATCCGATTACTTTCTTTTGTCATCCCTCAACATCCCCACCGTCCATGCATTTGCTAGGCGTCCGCGACCGTTGCCACGTGCTCTTTCTTCTAGAACCTTCGGTGGAAGGACCGTTGGGATGTTGATGGTTCATTAGGCACTTCAGCGATATACATTGTCGCCGAGTGCTTTATCTCTATCGTCAGTCCGTCGGATTTGAAGTATGCCGGTCGTGACAGTGTCATCCGGACAGCTACAGTTCAGACGGCAAAAAGCATTTTGGATCGGGGCGTCAAAAGGCTTGTCCCACTGCCAATTCAACCCGATCTCGAGAAACCCGAACAACTAGCCACCGAGACGAAATAAGATGGGAACTTCAACCACACCTCGCTAGTTTGATCGGTACCCTCTCAACGGGGGGAGAATGTTACGCCATGCGGCTTACCATAGGTCATATTCTTAACTATCGATCGCGGCACTATAATGTCGCAGACGGACCGTCGCGTCTGCCCGGCAAACAAACATTGTAGTGGCAAGCGCATGATTCATTAAGCAGGGCGACTTCCAGAAACGTCGACTCGTGGTCGTTATTTTACCTCGCGTAAAAGAATGTGGCGTGATCCGAACGTAGTGGGGGTCGCCTTCCAGAAAAAACGAAAAAAATCGAAAGGCGTTCAGAACTTTTCGAGAAGTCGAACCGTCAACACAGGTGGTATGTCGCGCATTACTTATCAACCAAAACGCAGTTACATTTTTTTTGTTCCATTTATATCTTTCTAGTTAATAAGTTGTTGAAATAAACATTAATTTATTTGTGTTAATTCTGTGGAATTTCATTGAACTACTGAACTGATCAGTTCGTGGCGTCGATTATTTAATCGTAACGGGAAATTACAACTCTCGTTGACGTGCTATCTCGCGATCGCGTCTCTCCGCGAACGGTCGAAACAAAATGATTCACTAAAAACTGTCCTGAATTCCTAAGAACTTATTTACCGCAAAACTGACAAAGTGTTTATTTAAAAAATGAGGTTGAAGGTAGTCCTTTTCTTTCATTTCATTCATTTTCATTTTCTTTCTTAAGTATGGCTAACACAATATCTAATCAATTAAAATTTTATATTTTCACGTGAAAAGTTTCTTTAGATAATTATTATCAACATGATGACTAACTCTTACGGATTAATACGTGTCTGTAGGGCAATCCGGTGGACTCGATCGGCTTTTTACTTCGAAAGTTGAGTAATCGGTGTCGCTTTCTTACGCATCTTTGAACTGTATAAATGTTTTAAAATTGTTTGATCCAGAATGTACCACACCGGACAATCAAGAAGGCAGGTGCCTTGACTACAGAAAATGTAAACCTCTGCAAGAAATATGGCAGATACAGTACCGTACAGCCACCGATTTTTATAGACGATCAGTGTGCAGATACCAGGGCAATGTTACGATCGTTTGCTGTCCGAACGATCCAAACAAAGAGAAGAGAGAAATTTTAATAAAAACTGTGTATAAGTATAAGGCTTTGCGACCACCATACTGAGGTTTTAGCAACGTCTCTCATACCAGGGTGGTCGATGGTAAACCAGCTGAACTTGGTACGTTTTATGTCTTTCTTTCCGATTAATAATAAGCCATTTACTGCAAAGAATGAACTTTAAAGGCATTAAACAGCACATCAATGTACATTTCAATTAGACTAAATAATAATGCTATGATTTTATCGGTAGTAACTTTACTTATTAACTTGAATTATTTCTTTCTTTTACTTCATGTTAGGAAGAGTATCTTTTTGCTTGAAATAAAAAATTGATATAGGAGTAATAATATGGATAGAGATCAAAAACTGTTAGGGCAGAAATTACACGTTTGAACTTTATAGTTCAGTATAGTTCAAATAGAAATTATATAGAATTATTTAATAATTTGTATTCCACTGGAATAAAAATTTAATTTCTGTCTTTATCAAATCTCTGTTTCAGAGTATTTGTACGTATGTACTTATCGTCTGCTGTATGATCGAATTTCGAATAGGTAATAATCGTTGTTACTCGTTATGTGAGAAAAAATTATGTATATTCACAACTATGACTATTGCATTTTAGGCGCTTGGCCATGAATCGCTGCATTAGGTTTTCGTAATCCCCGAAACCTAGACAAACCACTATGGAAGTGCGGAGGTTCCCTGATATCGGCTAGGCATGTTTTGACCGCAGCACATTGTGCACATATGGATGGAATAGAAAACATACACAATCATAATATTGCCATTCTTAGATTGGTGGAGGAGGTGCCATTTTCGAGTAAGTCCTCAAATATATATATATATATATATATATGCTATTGAGTATTACTGAAGTATCATATCCTGAAATTTCTTACTGTACACATATATTGTGTCATAAAGCGTGTATAATTCTTTCTCATACTTTTGGTCATTAGTTTCCTGCATTTTCATTTATTTTTTTATTTTTCAGGGTACGTATATCCCATTTGTACGAAAGAGCCCCTACGAAAGAGCAACTTCGTCGGCTATAACCCCCTTGTTGCTGGATCGGGAGCATTAAGATATAGTAAGTGATATCAATTTTATAATAAAATTAAATAGTTCCAGTCTTAAATATCTTTCTTATTTTCTTCGTAGGACGACCACGACGTAATGCATTAATGGAAGTACAAATGCCAGTGATTAAGAACGCCGAATGCAAAATAGCTTATTCCAAATTTCCTAATGCACCTGATATCACTGATGGTATAATATGCGCCGAACATGCTCAGGGTGGAGAGGATTCTTGTACGGTAATTAAGTTACAGAGTTACTACAAACTATACGGTATCTGAAGACACGTCGATTCGAATTAACATCAAATCGACGTCTTAAACATTAAAAATAATAGATAAACACAATTTAATAGTTTTGCCCACTTCTCACACCTCGTTATGGTATTTAATCTAATTTCCTCTAATCTTAGTTTTGCTCAAAATACATATAACATGTACGTTATAAATTGGAGTATTTCAATACACAAATCAATAGAAGATTATTACTGTATATAAGTATAATTTCAATACAATTCGATCGATATATTTCAGTATCTTTGATTAAAAATTTAACGATCCTTTCAGGCTGACCGCGGCGGATCACTGCTGATACAACATGAATTAACCTCGTATTTAATAGGTATTGTGTCTTATGCTTATAAGTGCGGCACAGCTGGGTATCCCAGCGTTTACACTAGGGTCACATCGTACCTTGACTTCATTCTCCAAGCGATGCAATAATATGATATTACTGTTCCATAAATATCATTGTGTAAAAAACGTAAAGTTGGATTTTCTTATTGTGGAGATAAGAAACAGCTCAAATTTACATTGTTTTGTACGTTACAAATTATAGGCTTAAAATGTACGAAATGTAACTTTGAAACGACACTAATTTTTTACGCACGATAAACCTCCACAACTTAGGTATGTAAAGATGATAAACGTATATTAATTCTATTAATTTGGTAATAATAAACCAACTTTCTGAGAAGTTCTGTAAATTTCGTTTCTTTTGTATCAAGAGAATAATGGAATATTCCACTTAGATCGTATACTTCTTGTATGTACGTACAAAATTTTCCGGCTAATCTAAAACACTTCATAAGATAGAGAGCTTCTGGAAATTCGGACACAGAGAGTGCATAAAATACAAGATAAGTCTCGTGTCTTTCAAAATTATTTTTTATTCGCTAAAAACGTCCTGTGTACTCATGCAATCACATGCAACCTCGAAACTTCACTTATTTTTTATCACTTTCCAATTCAATACACAGTTTCTGCATTTTTGACTATATGTAAGAGAAATTTCCATTCAGCCAAAGGTGTACTTACAGATTATAGATTCCTATACGACTCTCAGTAAAAATTTATCCGCACTCCAGATAGTTAAAACTTCTGTCGACCGTATTGATCCATCTGCACTCTTCGTATGACGTCAATATCTGTTCAGTGCTGCTGCGCAGGTTTCTTTGTGTTACGTCAATTCGTTTGTGACCGTTGCGCGAGTAATGGCGCTTTGCAATGGTGATTTGCAGGAAAACAGTGCAGGATGCTGTGATTCGTTTCTTGTGGTCGGAGGTTATGTTTGATGCCTATATTTATCAAAGATTTAATGCACATTATGGAGAAAGTGTTTTGTCACGAAGTGTGTTTGAATGGGCACAAAAGTTCAAAGAAGATCGCACAAGTGTTATGAAAAAACAGCTGGACGCCCGTCCACATCCACGATGACAACATTGAACGTGCTCATGAACTTATGCTCTATGGAATAGACGAGTGACAGTGGATAATGTGGCAAATCATTTGCAAATCAGCCACGGCTCTGCTTATGCAATAGTACACGACAGATTTGGATTTTAAAAAGTTTGTGCGAGATGGATGCCGAAAAAGCTGATGAAAAGGTGAAGACGACGATGCATTCGTGGTTCGCAGCTCAGCCCAAAACATTTTTTAATGAGAAAATACAAAGGTCCTTCGGCAAATGGACAAAGTGTATACAGAAATCGAGTGATTATGTCAAAAAATGATGTATGTCTTTTTTGACAATTGCTTAAAATAAATTCTACACCGACAGAGCGGGTAACTTTTTACTCACCCTCGTAAGACACTTAAATTTCCAATCTATTATGATGAATAAAAGAGCTTATACTATTAAATCTAATTGTATTTTGTTGCATGAGAGTACACGTGTATGTGATGTACATTACCTTTATATCCCCTTGAACGCTTCAATATTGCGCATATATACTATATTTTGTACAGCTTCTATAAAATTTCGTATGTTTGTTTAGGCTGTTAATCTAGAGGCTGGAGTACAAAGAAGTGGCACAATGATGTGGGCTGATGACATTTATAATTATCAAGGAATCACCCCTACATTCGCTCAGGTATATATCGTTGACTATAACGTATTTAACATATATGATTGTTAGAATATTAATAATTAATTTTTAATTCTATCAGAATTTTAATGAAACTGTCCCTTGGGAAGGAAGAACTGATACCTTGATATCACGGTTTGTACATCCTATATATACGACAAATTTTAGAACATTATATAACGAAGAACCAGATCGTCGTGGCCATGTGATGTGAATAAAAGGACTTGAATTTGATGATATTTTTATAATGTTAGATAACATAACTAAGTATCTTCACAGTAAGATAGGATGACATGGTTTACATGATCTTAATGTTGTTCACTCGAGTGATGATATTATAAGGAAAAGCGTAATATCACAGGTAGGATGATTCATAATTTAGAACTACTAACTCATGTATGTATTAAAAATTAAAGAAATATATTAAATTTTATAGGATATTTATGTTTAGTAACCAGTAATTCAGAGATTGGTATTCATGGTTACTATAACGAGGCTGTAGAAACGCACCCTTTCTTCTTTGCAAATGGTCCTGTATTTATGTCTAAGCCGAAACTGGAACCTCTGAATAATTTAGATTTATTCTTGTTATTTTCTAAAATACTTATCTACAGTATACCATAAGGAATGATACCGTATCGCACCTAATCAAGTGCCTTAAGAAACATCAACAGGATATCACAGTAATCCCTTATCGACTGATATGTAAGTAAAAGTTATCTGTCATTGTTATACACAATTATGTGTTAGTGTTATACACAGTTATTTATCATTTTCTATTAATTCAGTTGTAGCCACTACAATATCTATGACACTGGTAGTAATTATAAGAACAATAATGATGTTCTATAAGAGGAAATGATGATTAGGAACAAAAACTTACAGGTAAGTCAAAGTATATGTTATTTGCCATTTGAAAAGAAAGTTACTAACTTGGAATTTTTTGATAAATAATAATTGTGCAAAATATATTGGATTTCAAATTTGTCAAAAATTGAAATTTAAGAAGCATTGTAATAATATAACATTAATATTTTGATTTTTCAGGAGATATCATGCGGTGGATGGATAATATGTAAAAAATATTAAGCAGTATATGAATTTTCATATTGCGTAGAGATAACAAAATGAATTTTAAAAAATGTCGACATGGTAATAAGAAATAGCATCATGACAAAGAATATATAAACACAGTTTCATTTTTTATAAATAAAAATTTGTTGTTCCAGATTTTGAAATATAGTGAAACGTTTAATTAGTATCTTAATATCTTTAAATAATTATTATTTTAGAATCAATTGTAATTGTATCATACGTACTTTTGAATTCGTGCAAGAACATATGTTATTTTGAAGTAGTTATTATTAGGAAATTGTTAGACGCGAACAGTATGCGAAAAGTTAGTATGTAGTGTAATAATTATCAATCAAAGCACAAGAATTAAATTCTTTAGGAAAAAATTTCCGGAATTTCTTATTTACATGATCATAAAGAAATCCATAACAAAAAGGAGCTGCTTTCTAATACTTCTCTTCCTTGTAATGCCTACGTTAACAATAACGAGGTTCGACTTTTTGTTTTTAGAGGGATACTGGAAAATTTGAAAGTACAGTACCATTGGGAAGAAAATCACGATATTGAAAACGATATTTGCAAGTAAATTTCCAAAAAATCTGTTTTCAAATTTTCGCTTTCTATTTCACATTAAAAGAAAGGGAGGGCTGCCTTCTTTTTCTGCAAGACAAAACAAACATTCTGAATCTCGTATCAATGAATGATGTCAATAAGTTATTTTTCTTTTCAGATTGAACAATATTCCAGATTTATTCATAATTTCATACTACGCGAAGAATAGACTTTCATAGGTATATAAAGGAAATATTAAGTATAGGAAAACTCTTTTTCGTTGTAGGTGACATATGCTTCACGGTTGAACACATGTATTTTTGAACACATATAAATGAAAAAGTACTCTTATGGAGAAAAAGAATTGATACCTTCGATTGACATTAGATAATGTATATAAACTTATGAACAATCACTATCACTATCAGTTTGTATTTTAGGTGCACACGCAGATTTGTTGGAGTTCTTATAAAATGTACTTCCTGTACGAACGTTTTATTCTTCCAAATTTTACGATACTATGTCTCATATGATAACTATATGGATTAAACGTAATATAAATGATCCGAAAATAGACTCGAACGACATTAATTGTCTTTCTATTTATACCAATATCGAAAATACAAGTAAAGCTGGAGCAATAGTATGCAAGAATGGACTATTTATTATTTTAAACCAAATCATAGCATATTCAGAATGCACAGTATTATCATGAAACGACGAGTTTTATGTTAATTCCGACCGATTACAATACCTTTCTTTCGTTTACAAGGAACGACGAGACTGGCAGTTGCGTGATTTCCAATGCAAAAGCCGCGATATCTGCACGATAACCTAACCTCAACCGATTTTGTTGTACTATTCTTACGTGGACTTCGTTTGTACCACTTTCGTAACAAAAATAGAATACGTAGAACACAGCATTCCGTTATGCGATATTGTCGATTCCTAACATCCGAAAAATCAGAGATAATTTTTTCCCTACAGTTGTACATTTGTGTGAAAAATTACGAACGTAAAGTTGTTTGGTGCATGCACAGTCCTCCCCTCCGCTGCATTTGCGTGGACATGCTAGAAAGATTCACTTTTCCACGGTGAAACTGTATGTATTATAATTTCATTTTTACAAAGGTCGAACATCCTACTATGCATAAATTTAATATTAATATAAGCAGGTTTCGTGTTAAGTATTACATCTGACGTATAAGCACACGTGTGTACGAGCCTTGGTTTTAAATGTCTTATAGTAGACACCGAAAAGATTATTCAGTTGGATATCTGACTCAACATCAATATTTTACTAGGAGATAACATGTTAAGAACACGTTGGTGGATGGCATGGGAGATGATGAATGAAGACATACTTCTGTGAGATACATAAAATAGTAGTCAGAACGTATTTTGGCGCTTGGGGACAGCAACAGCTTTTTTTTTGTTTTTATTTATTTGTTGAAATTACAATCAATTCTCGCGTTGAGAATTTTCAGTAATTTTTCCGGCGTGGCGCAGTGACATGGCTGTTTATTTACAATAAGTTAATACTTATTATAGATAGGTATAATTTATAAGTATTATAAGTAAGTGCATATGCTTAATTTGGATAATTAAATGAATCTAACGTTTAGGTCTAGCGAGTAGTGCCTCTTCAGCCTGCGAATCTGGTCCGTCGTATCGAGTAGTCCAGTGATTAGGGGGTTTCGGTGTTTCTTGACTCTTTTGCTATATCTGTCGCTATATTTTGCTATTTCCTCTTTGACTGTAGGTATCTTGAGGTCGCGATGGATGGTTTCGTTGGTAACATACCAAGGTGCGTCTATTAAGGCTCTTAGCGCTTTCGATTGGAATCGTTGTAGTATTTCGATGTTGGAGTTACTTGGACAGCAACAGCTGGTGATACTGTCATACACCTCCATTTATAAACTTTCGAAAATCGATGTGACCTTCAAACTTTAGTGTATTCTGTTTCACAGCACAAAATGTTTCCGAAACGTAAGTTTATTGTTACAATAAACTTGACTAGTGGCTCTGAAATACTATCCTTGAAAAAACAATGGGGAAATTGGAGCAAAAAAAAAGAAGGAAATAAACAAAGACCTTGTTGGTTCGTAAAAATAAAATATGCTACAGGAAAAATTTTTTCCAACGGATTGAGATGCGACAAGCTTTAAAAGCTATGACGCGAATCGAGCGTTTGTCTACAAGAGCGCATTTTCGGTGGATATATATGTCGGAATGACATTGGGGATAGGGTTGTCGGTGTTTGAGGAGTCTTCATTGAAGGTAGCCATCGTTGCGGTGTAACGAAGATACGATTTATTGACACAGGTATGAATAACACAGGTTTTGACAATCTACCACGGCGGTGAGACGTCCGCGACACTAGTGACAGTGGTCTCCGGTTCAATAACGAATCCGCGGCCAACGGGATGACAGATGGGCGTTCTCGCTGAATCTAAGTCTGACTCGTAAAAATAATTGCTGAGCGTAAAGACGTTACTCTTTGGTCGACGGGAGCGCGTAAAAGAATGCCCGTCCCGTCCCGACGATGTCACAGAGGAAAACTATAATGGGGTGTGTCTAAGGACACGAGATCATCGGATTCGTCGAGGAAAGCCTTCGTTTAGGAAGTAAGGGAAATTGACGTTGCTGCTAATTGGTCAATCTCCATATCGGTGGTTAGAAAAAGATGTTAGCCGCCCTCGAGGGAAAGTTGCTAGTGGGAGACGCCGCTCGTTGAAAAATATGTCTCCCCTATCTTCCCGTAGTTGGGACAAAGACTGTTTGTCTGTTTGAAGGACTTTAGTTAACTAAACCTTAAGATTTATAACGGGCCCTCCAGCTAGCCGAACATGTACTGCGGAGACGCATCGACATCTGGCAATCATCTTACTCGAAGAATAGGGTCTGCGTGTGGCGAGCCACGGGACAGAAACCGTTGGAATGTTTACTGTCGCGTGTCGCCACGAATATTTCTTTTAAGGAGAGCTATAGAATTACTCCATACCTTTGTTAGGCAAAGCGTTTATCCCTTGACCGCGGCTACGTTGGGCGACAGACTGTCACCTCGAGCCAAAGCTCACCGTCACTAATCTAGAACAATTACAATCGGATTGAATAACTACAATTGTTCAATTACAGCTATAGTAGACTCTAGGTTAGAATGTTGCGGGATTATCTAAAATTCCAAAGGCTCCGGTGTTCTTTCATCTCCGACATATAATTATATAATGACTCATTGAAAACCAGCTTTCATTTTTTGTTGATAGTATGGTAAGAAAATGTGAAGTTCGAACGCTTGTAACGATTGCCTGAGTTGCGTCATCCTTGGTTTTAGGAAAAGATAGGGAAGTCACTGAAGGGTGTCGCGGCTTCGATGTCTTTCGTAGCTGCGACGCGGAGGCCTCTCGGTTGTTCTTTGAACAATCGTCAACGTGGACGAACGTCAAAGCGAAACCACGCGAATTCGGCATTTCCGATAATACGGAACTCTGTAAACGCGACTGCGTTGAATTCGTTCGATTAATTCCTAGCAGTATCTATAAACAGTGAACTTAAGGCCCCATACACAACTGCATACGCTAGGTTGTAAGAAATAATAGCTATATAAGTATGTAGCGGCGCATGAGTTAGAGAACGATGCAAATCGAGAGCGACTCATATTATTGTTTTGCCTCGTGACACTTACACAGTCTTGACGTACATGTAACGTCAACAAATATCTCCAACAGACTCAGGAAACCTGAACAGCCTTGCACACGACACCGACTCCCAAAACAAAGGAATATGAATTCGGCACATAGGCATAAGATAAACGAACATCTAGAAGGGCTGTGTCTTGATCGAGTCTTTCAGTCTTTCGGTAACGGTCAAATCGCACACTTGTAATCCTATTATAAAATAAAGGTACCTCGAACTCTGGTTCAAGAACCCAACATTTTTTTATTATTATTTTCCCATTATTTTTACGTGACATTTTGGCGATCCTGCCAGGATCCATTCGCTTCAGTGTAAACGAAGTTACGATTTCGGTCTACGGACATTATTGAAGATCGAAGGATTCGAACTACTTGTGTTATGAACTTTGCTGTCAATAATTTACCACGGTGGACCAAATTAACGGGGCCACTGTCAGCATAGAACAAATCAACAGAACGAGTTTGACACTCAAACGCATTTGAACGCGCCACAGAGGAAAACACCGCAAGGGAACCTCATTCTACGAACTTACGTATCAAGGTGAGAAAAGTCGGAATTCTTTTAAACAATATAGAACGCGAAAAGTTAGTTTCTCTAGTAACTCTAGCGAAGAGACAATATGAACAAGAAAGACACAAAAGCCGAGACAAGTTTACCCTCTACAAGTGGAGTTCAAAATAAAACGGGAACACTCGATTCCTCTACCAGAGCAATTTTAGACTTAATACAGAGACAGAACGAAGAATTTCGACAACAATTTAACGAAATAAAGAATGCTTTAAAATTAGCGAACGAAGAAAATAGAAAACGCGCTAACGAAATGGAAATATTAAGTAGAAACCTCTCTCGTGTTAAACTACCACAAATAAACGTAAAATCAACTGAATTCGGTTCTATGATGACTGACGATGACGATAATATATCAGTATTAAAACACGATACTAATCCACCTCCACCTATGCCACAAAAGCCACCAACATATGTCCAACCATCCAATTCAACAGCTGGAAACTCTGGAAATCTAAAAGCTGTTTAGTATCTCCGATACTAAACGGAGAAAACGATATAAGTGTAGAAGATTTTATTCGTGAAATAAAAGAAATGAGAATGATGTGTAGCGAACAAACGTTATTATTAAAAATGATCAAAATAGAGAAAATTGTAGGAAAAGCCGCAATGACAATCCGCAATATCCATATTAACGAATTCGAAACTCTGTACGAAGGATTAAGACGTAACGTAGCTACTCAAGCATCAGTAAGAGAACACCAAGATCAGTTAAGAGTGATAAAGCAAGGAATAACCGAAAGCGTGCAAAATTATAACATTAGATTTCGACGTGTTTTCAACAAACTTCAATACAGCATTACCAATGAATATAAAGACGAACTAACTCGATGAGCGATGAACGATCGACTATACATGGTTTCTGTGATTGACTATGTAAGAGGCCTTCGTTCAGAAATAGGACACGTGCTATTGGCTAATCCCCCCCCCCCCAAACATCATCGATGCAGAAAAAAAGGCAATGGACGTGGAAAAATACTTTCGCGAAGACAACGCTCGCAGACGGATGACACGACAAACAACCACTCCACCATCTTATCGTAACCAGACGTCTCGTCCAGTAGGTAACCGCTTCACGATTACAAGTAACATGAATAACAAAACTCCACCCACACAAAACATTCTACCAAGAATGAATAATTTTACAAAGCTTGAAAATCGACCATTAAACGAAAGGCCACAAACGAAATGTTTCAAATGCGATCGATTGGGACACCTTGCCAATCAATGCCAAAATTTTCGAATACCGCCTCAAACAAAAGCCCCTCCAGGAATAAACCACATTCAAGAACAATCAGAATTAACAATGCTACCTCAGGAAGATTATCCACAATACGACTACAATTACCAGGACGACGAGGATTGCGATTTTTCGTTGACTCGGGAGCAGGAATCAACTTGCTTAAACGAGGATGCTACCCAGGAAGGACAATAATACCAGACACATAGAAATTCTCCATGGAACATTCCAAATACGAATCCAATTCCAAAATTAAACTAAATTTATTCAACAAAGAGATAGAATTTTCCTTAGTAGATGATAATTTCCCTATCATAGAAGACGGCATATTAGGCTTACCCGGTTTAAATCAATATCGATTCGAACTCTCCAATAAAACATTAAAATTAGATAATAATACTCTTCTGCTGCAGCAAGAACCACCCCTCGCATCGGGAGAAATCGTTCAAAAAATTGTATACTTCGACGGAAAGCCAACGCCAGTATG
Organism: Bombus huntii; assembly: GCF_024542735.1. NCBI lineage: Eukaryota > Metazoa > Arthropoda > Insecta > Hymenoptera > Apidae > Bombus > Bombus huntii. Next base: position 141,580 of record NW_026099367.1, read on the forward strand.
CTTTATCAATGGTGGTAAGTTTTCAGTCCAAATTTCTAACATTATTGAAAATATAAACACTGTAGATCAAATCTAAAAATTCAAATCTTTGATTCGACTATCGCACATAGAAAAACCTCTTAGAGAACCTATGTAGTATTTTCGTCTGTACCTACTTAAATTATATTTATCTTATTTTCCTTTAAGCATTCGTGAACGTAGTGGTAATGAACTTCAATGTGTTTAGAATTTTTTGTGAAATTTCCGTACTTTGCTATACTTATCACTCCAGAGTTATCGTCATAAATTTTTACAGGGTTATTGTCTAGATTTACATTGAAGACCTTCATAATTTCTCTAATAGACATTAATTCACTCACCGCTTCCGATAGAGCTACATACTCTGCATACGTCCAGGCTTTTGTCACACACCTTTGTTTTTTAGATTTCCAACCGATTACATTTCCATACAATTTAATTACATATCCAGAAGTAGATTTTCTATCTAAATGATCTCCTGCCCAATCAGCGTCCACATAACAATCTATCGTTTCACACTTTTCATTCCTTTTCTAATGTAACCTTAAATCTTTAATATTAAATATTTCAATATTTCGGTACAAATATTTCAATATTCGCAAAGCATATTTAAAATGTGTCTCGCTACAACAATCTTGAAATCTACTTAAGATAATTCACACTATAACTTATATTGGGTCTGGTATTTGTACTAATATACAGCAATGCGCCAATTAAATTCTTGTATCCAATGTCATTTCTATTTATCTCAGCGTTTTCAATTTTTAAATTTGTTTCCGTTGGTGTACAGTACAATTTGCTGTTTTGTAATTTATATTTGTTCGCTAATGATTCAATGTATTTCGTTTGGCTTAGTTTCATTTCATTTTTTATATAATCATACTCTATATTTATTCCAAAATATTCTTTTACTTCACTTAAATCTTTCATTTTAAATTTATCAGGTAATAGCTTCTTTACATTTTGTATCCTTTTTTTTGTTTTTACTACAGATTAACAAATCGTCTACATATATTAGCAAATAAACAACATTTTCCCCCTCTCCATGAGTATATAGGCACAACTCTATGTTATTCTTCTTAAAATCCAATGTCGTCACATACCTATCAAAACACTCATACCAATCCCTCGGACTTTCTTTTAACCCATAAAGCGCTTTCGATAATTTACAAACTCTATTCGTTCCGTCCGCATATCCCTTTGGTTGATTTACATATACCTCCGAGGTTACTTCACCATTTAAAAAGGCAGTTTCTACATCCATTTGCTCAATTATTACTCCATTTTGACAACAATATGATAGCAATATCTTAAAGGTCTGATTACTCGCCACTGGAGAATATATGTCATCGGCTACGTTTCTTTGTTGAAATCCCCTTACCACTAATCTAGCCTTATACCTGTCCTCTGATTTTTTCGTGTAAACCCATTTTACATCTAATACTTCTTTGCCTTTTACCCTTTCTACCAATTTCCAAGTTTTATTCTTATAGAGACATTCTATTTCCTTATCCATAGCCTGTTTCCAAACTTCACTATTTTCACAACAAATCGCCTCCTCAAATGTGCAAAAGATATCTACTCTACAATAATTTGCGTGAATCTCACTACTGTTTTCCTTTTCTGGATACCTTACTGGAGTTTTCTTATTACGTGTAGATCTCCTAGGAATCTTTACGCTTTCAGAACTATTATCATTTTCATCTTCTCTACTTTCTAACTCTTCCTTATTCATGCTGTCCAATAAATAATTATCTTTACTATCATCGCTAACTGCATCGAATGAATTCTCCTCAAAACCGATACATTTTTTGTCTGTTTCTACGACCTCTACATGTCGCTACTGTTATTTTTACACCTAATAGGACTCTCTAACCTACTTCACTATATCCTAACAGAATTCCCATATCTGCCTTCTTATCCCATTTGGAAACTCTTTTTTGTTCTGGCCTTCTTACAAAAACTTTACTTCCATATAGATGTAGATTTTTAACACTTGGTTTTCTCCCGAAGAATATTTCAAAAGGTGTCTTTCTTTCTATAGTATTCGCTAATATTCGATTTTTCAAGTATGCCGCTGTACAAACTATTTCCGGCCAGTACCTTTTATGTACTTTCGCTTCCGCTAACAAGCAACGCGCCATGTCCATCACTGTTCTATTATACCTTTCCGCTGTCCCGTTTAATTCATGTACGTATGTTGGGCAATTATTTATTCTTATACCTTTATCCCTAGCAAATTTATAAATTCGATTATTTAAATATTCTTTACCATTATCGCATCTTAATATTTTTAACCTCTTGCCCGTTAAATTTTCGGCTTCATTTACGAACTGTACGAAAGAATCAAAGACCTCATCTTTTGATTTTATACAATAGATCCTAGCTATTTTACTATAATCATCGATAAATGAAATGAAATATTTTTCTCCATTGAATCCGGTAGTCTTAAAGGGACCACATACGTCCGTATGAATAATTTCCATTATTTCCCTAGCCTTAGTTCGATTATTTTTGAAAGGTAAGTTATGCATTTTGCTTTCTATACACACCCTACATTTCAAAAGTTCCTTTTCAAATTCATTCGGTATGCCAGTCACTAGCTGCTCTTTACCCAAAATCTCTAAATATTTAAAATTTACGTGTCCTAGCATCCTATGCCATCTTTCCTTTTTACTCATACCACTACGTTCGGCGCTGTTTACTAAGTGCTTCTTCCCTTTCAATATACTTTTTATTCTATATGTCCCATTCTCTTTGAACTGAGCTGTAAGTATATTATCCTCATCTATTACTTTCGCAATATTTCCTTTGGAAATAACCGTATTCTTATCGTCTGCTGGTTTACCTAAACTAATCAAATTTGCGGACATTTCTTTCGCGTAAAATACTTTCCTCATATTTATTTTATTTTGTTTTCCGAATGCTTCAAAATAACTTATAACATTCCCAACTTTTGTCGCTTTTATCGGTCTATTATCGCCTAAATATATATTTACCGGTTCTTTTAGGTCGATAGATTTATCGAAATAATTTATATTATTAATTATGTGATCGGTACAACCGCTATCTAATAGCCACACTATTTCGTTCTTACTTATTTCATTCGTCTCACTGCTGTTTGCTGCGTGCGCCGTTGCTGTCCATATGCCTGCTCTTGAGTTTCCATGCTCGCCCGTGCCGGTTCTTGATTGATGATGAAAGTTTCCACGTCCTCTGCTCGTATTGCCTTTGTTCTCTCTTCCTCTGTTTCGACCAGGTGTTGGCCCATGCCAATAGCCGTTACTGCTTCCCGCTTGGACGCCATTTTGACACTCTCTCGCAAAGTGTCCTAATCTTCCACATCTGAAGCATCCTTCCTTTTTTGCAGAAAAGGCGTTGGTTTGCCTTTCTCCTCGATTGGATTTATTTTTCTTCTCTGCTATCTCTATTTTATTTTTTACATACGCTACCGTTTGATCCTCTTCTTTCAATGCGTCTATTATGTCCGCTATGTAGCTGTATTCTTCGGGTAACGTATTCAGCATGTAATTCAGCTTTTCCCTCTCACTTACTTGTGCGTCCGCACTTTTTAATTCATTTATTAATTTTTCGAAATCGTTAAAGAATGATGCTGAATCACTGTAGTTCTCCAGTCTTATGTTTTCCAATCTCCTTCTGCATACGATCTGCAGTGCCGTCGACTCTTTCAAGTACATTTCATCGAACCTTTTTATTATATCATACGCCGTTTTTCCTTCCCTAACATACTCCAATTGTCTGTTCGATATTGCACTATAAATTATATTTATCGCCTTCAAATCCTTTTTGTCCCAGTCTTCATCGTCTCTTTCGTTCTTCATTCTAGTTGTAACAACCTCGCATTCCTTATATTTGAGAAACATCGTGATTCTTTGCTTCCACATTCCATAATCCTCACCATCGAATATAGGTATCATGATTTCCGATCTCTCCATTTTAATTGATTCTTCTTTTTTTTTCTTTTCTTACTCAAGCGTTCCTACGTGCTCGAAGTATATTTTTTTTCTCTGAAAGTTTTTTTTTCTTTACTGAAAACTCACTCGCAAGATCGTAACCACGCACTAAATATCTTGCAAAACTAGTAACCACGCTCTGCTACCATGTTAAGGAAATTCGAGGATTTGGGAATACAAATAATTGACTATATTTCCCACACAACAGTTATACATCTATATTACTCTCTGAAGAACGTCTTGCACGCACGCTGGTCGCCAACCGACTATCCTAGATTCTTCTAACATCTGGCAACAGTCTTTTGTCTCCACTAAGACCTTGACGCCCTCTAACCCTTACACACACACTCTCATGTACAGTGTAAATGTATCACTTCCCTAACAAATAAGTATGTTATTTCGTTACCACTTATCTCGTTCATCTCGCTGCTGTGTGCTGCGTGCGCTGTTGCCATCCATATGCCTGCTCCTGAGTTGCCATATTCGCTCGTGCCGGCTGCTGATTGACGATGGAAGTTTCCACGCCCCCTGTTCGTATTGCCTTTGTTTCCTCTTCCTCTGCTGCGACCACGTGTTGACCCACGCCGATAACTGTTACTGCTTCCCGCTTGGACGCCATTTTGACACTCTCATGCAAAATATCCCACTCTTCCACATTTGAAGCATCCTTCCTTTTTTGCAGCAAAGGCATTAGTTTTCATTTCTCCTCGATTAGACTTATCTTTCTTTTCCGCTATTTCTATTTTATTCTTCACGCACGCTACCGTTTGTTTCTCTTCTTTCACTGCATCTATTATATCCGCTATGTAGCTATACTCTTCGGGTAACGTATTGTTTTCGCACGTTCGCTGGGAGACGCGATCTCGAAGAAGCGCGCCAACGGGAGTCGTAAATTCCCGTTACGATTTGCTAATCGACGCCGCGAATCGCTCGATCCCTTATTTCGTTTAGGATAATAAGGGTAGTTAAATGAAGGATAACGCTGTTGCTAACAGGTTATTATATATTTTCACAAACCAACAACTTCGGTGTAACACAAAATGAATATTTGTTATGAGATGACTACGAATGAGTGCGACCTGAGTCTCTAGACGGATTATCGCGTATACTGATGGATTTGTCGACTCATTGTATTCGAATTGCTGACCGCTTGACGAGATGCTTGATTGAGACTGACTGATCTTCGGGTGTAAACCCGGTCGAAGGATGTTGACTGTTCGAAGGATGTAAAGTCAGTGATGTTCGGAGACGATGCTGTGGCGGAGGAAAGCTAAGGATGGGTGTGTCTAGCGCACGGGACCATCGGATTTGTTGGTGACGATTTTGACTAAGGGAGTGAGGGAAATAGTCTTCGTTGTTAATTGGTTAAACGAAGGGTCTTAACCGCCCTCGAGAGAAAGTGGTTCGTGGGAGGAAAGTTGCATCATACGTGAGAAAAACCAACTTTCCCTTGTCAAGCCGTAGTAGACAAAGGTCTTTAGAAATGCTTTGGAAACAGACGTTTGTTCAGTTTGAAGGACCTCGACTAGGAAATTCCTAAGATTTATGGAAGATACTTGAGACTATTGAGGGTACGCAGTGAGTATCCGAAGACATCTGGTTGCCATCTTGCCCGCGGTGTGTGGCCTGGGCTAGGTAGAGTTACGCGACGTAACACGTATTTATCATGTAATTCAGCTTTTCCCTCTCACTCACTTTTGCGCCTGCACCTTTTAATTCATTTATTAATTTTTCAAGATCGCTAAAAAACGATGCTGAATCACTGTATTTATCAAGACTTATCTTCTCCAATCTCCTTCTGCACACGATCTAGTGCCGTCGATTCTTTCAAGTACACTTCGTCGAACTTTTTCATTATTTCATACGCTGTTTTTTCTTCCCTAATATATTCTAATTGTCTATTTGAGAAGGCACTGTAAATTATATTTATCGCCTTCAGATCCTTTTTATCCCAGTCTGGATTGTCTGTTTCAGTCTTCACTCTAGTTATAACAATATCACATTCTTTATATCTCAGAAACATTGTTATTCTTTTCTTCCACATACCGTAACCCTCACCATCGAATATCGATAGCATAATTTCCGATCTCTCCATTTTAATTGATTTCCTATTCTTTACTCAAGCGTTCCTACGTGCTTGAAGTATTTTTTCTTTTATTTTATATTCTTTGAACGTTTCTTCCCTTACTAAACTCGCAAGACTAAAAACCACGCACTAAATAGCTTGCAAAACTAGTAACCACGCTCTGCTACCATGTTAAGGTATAGAGAGGATTCGAAAATACAAATAGTTTACTTTATTTCGCACACAACAGCTATACATATATATATTACACTCTGAAGACTTCGATAACCTTCTTGCACGCACGCTTGTTGTCAACCACCTCCTCTAGATTCTCCTAACAGCCTCCAATCGTCTTTTGTCTCTACTGAGACCTGGACGCCCTCTGACGCTTACACACACATTCACGTGTACAGTGTAAATGTATCATCTACGTAACAAGATCATCAACGTAAAATCCTACCGTCCTCCCGAACATCATAAAACCGAAATAAATAAACAGATGACTGAAATGTTAAACAAAGAGATTATAGAACCCTCCGACTCTCCCTATAACTCTCCTGTCTGGGTCGTTCCAAAGAAAATCGACGCATCAGGGAAACAAAAGTGGCGAGTAGTGATTGACTTTAGGAAGTTAAACGAACTAACAGACCAAGACGCGTATCCACTACCTGACATTAACGATATACTATCACAGCTAGGAAATAAGAAATATTTCTCCTCTTTAGACTTATCCTCAGGGTTCCATCAAATACCCATGGACGAGAATTCAAAGAAATACACTACATTTAACACACCATAAGAACACTTCCACTATAATAGAATGCCATTCGGGCTCAAGAACGCACCTGCTACCTTTCAAAGAATGATGGATACCACGTTAAGAGGTTTGATTAACAATCATTGTTTCGTTTATCTCGATGATATCATTATATTCGGGCAATCGATGGAAGAACATACTAAAAACTTAGTCATTATATTCCAAAGACTCGGGAAAGTAGGTCTAAGAATACAACCAGATAAATGTGAATTCTTAAAGCCCGAATTAGAATATCTAGGACATGTAGTGACAGCAGATGGAGTAAAACCTAACCCTAAAAAGATAGAAGCAGTAAAGAATTTCAAACTACCAAAAAATCCTACAGATGTAAAATCATTCCTTGGGCTAGCTGGATACTATAGAAAATTTATTAGAAACTTCTCTAAAATTGCCAAACCTCAATCTATTTTTAAAGAAGGACATTTAGTATTAATTCATAACGATCATAAAGAACACAAGATAGATACTGAATGGCCAGGGCCATACACCATTGAAAAAGTGAAAAACCCCTTATTATGAAATAATAGTAAATCACTCGATTAGGAAAATACATGGTAACCGTATTAAACCTTACTTTCCAGGACGATCTTCACCTTCTTCATAGTTAGCTAAGCTAAACGTTATACCCCTTAATGGTAGTTCTATATATCAAGAAAAATTAGCTCATGCATACTTATATAGCGAATCCGTAAACGTAATTATAGGTTTAGACATTAAGGATATATATGCAAAACTCAGCGAAATTAAAAGATTTAGACTAATGTTAACAGAACATTTTAAAAGTGAATGCCCGTATTCCAATGAAATGATTACACGCGCTCGCAAAAGAAATTTAGACAATGTAATCATGCATATTAAATTTATGACACACACTTGTTACCGAAGAGGCTCATTGAATTTTGTTGGATCCATTTCTAGAAGTCTATTTGTAACTCTGGATAACGATAATTTAGAATTAATGAATAAAAATATAGATAAATTTTTTGATGAAAACAATAACTTAAAAACCAATATAACTTACAAAACAAATTTCAAAACTATAGCTTTACCCTTAACTGACAGTCTAGAAGAAATCCTAACAAAAATTGAAAACGCTCCAAAAATCATTAATAATGTATAATCGTATAGAATGCACCTCAATCAAATTTCCAACGAAGTAAACTCTCTTAATTATGAACATAGAATTAGAAGTCTTAAGAAATAGGAACTAAGTGTCTTATAAATTATTAGTTATATTGATCTAGCATTACTAGGAACATATGTATATTTAACAAAATAGGATTATTCGATATTATAAGCAAATGCCTACCTTCCAAATTATGTATTCGCGTATTATGTTGTAAAACCAAAGAAAAAAAAAGACACAGGTATAAGCAATATCTCTAGACCAATAGAGCGCACCTTTAAACACATATTCCACACCTGAAATACAACCATTACGAGAATTACCTGAAGACACCAATTCAGTCATCCTCGAAGCAAGGCATGTAAGATTCCAAAAGGGCATACAAAAGGAGGCACTACACCGAAAATAAGAGTCTGGAGGACCAGCCGCACTCTAACACTGGGGGAATGTAACGTCAACAAATATGTCCAACCGACTCAGGAAACCTGAACCGCCTTGCACACGACACCGACTCCCAAAATAAAGGATTATGAATTCGGCACGTAGGCATAAGATAAACGAACATCTAGAAGGGCTGGTTCTTGATCGAGGCTTCAGTCTTTCGGTAACAGTTTAATCGCACACTTGTAATCCTATTATAGAATAGAGGTATCTCGAACTCTGGTTCAAGAACCCAACATTTTTTTATTATTATTTTCCCATTACTTTTACGTGACAAGCAAAGCGTAACGATAAACAAACTCCGGGCAAAACAATGTTGCCGCTGCGTGCAATCGTCAACCGAGGTTGAATTTAAAGTTTTCGATACTCCCCCGAGTATAAATAAAAGAACACGATCGTTAAGACAGTTAGTATCGAACATTCTTATAGCGAATTAATATCGAACGAACGTAAGCATTACCTTGTATACACATATCGAGCAACACTAAGCGAACGACGACTAATTCTGTACTGCAAATAATTTTAAATACATTTGACTACACTAAGTATCAACTCGTCTGGTCATTAATCAACAACGCGTTTAATCGTCCTCCACATACATGTTGTATAAGCTACTATGTGTATATTTATTTATGTTTCCCATAGTACAGACGTATTCCTTATTTTATTGTAGCTGTGTAATTTCAGTAGTCTTGCATAAAGGACATCTGTTTTGTTGCAATTGTATCAGCTATTAATTGTAATACTTGAAGCGTTTGTATCTAATCGTCATGCATCTGTGGTGGCACTCGACCATGGAACTTTCCAACGGCTTCGCGACACAAAGCGCTATACCTTCAAAGGGTAAGGCCGACACGCCTAATGTACCATTGATATCCCTACAGTTCTTTCGCCGAATATTCGGAAGAATGCATACGCGGCAACCGTTGCGGACATCTAATAAACGCGTGCGTAGTGGAGATATCGAGGGGCAACAAAGAAAAGAATCCATTTGGTTTCGAATCAAAGATTCATTCTGCTCCGAGCTGCGGAGTGCGAAAGGTTAAGCGTCATAGCGAAGCAAACACAATTAGAGATACGTGATTATTGACTCTTGATAGTTAATCGTTAATCGTTAATCGTTGTTCATCGTTAATCGTTAATTGTTTTTGATCGTTCATCGTTAATCGTTAATTGTTGTTGACAGTTAATCGTTAGTCGTTAATTGTTGATCATAAATTGTTGACTGTTGATTGTTAATAATTTAATTAACTTTTTTGTTGAACATCAAGAGTATTTCTTGTGGGCACCTTCACCCACTATCCACCTCACATCGTTATTCTACATACGGAAGGCAAGATTGATATCAAGTTCGAAGGACAGACCGCAGAAGTCTGGTCTCTGCTATTACCACGAGACCTTTCGAGACCGCGCAAGGAAGTGCCGGGCCCCTTGCAACTGGACCCAGTGAAACGAGACCAGCCGTCCGTAAACGCGGCATGTGGCGATGGCTTTAGTATCCCATCGCATTTTCGTGACGGACAAGGCACCAAGGATCTCTTTTCTTGTGAACACCGGTGTCAATATAAACGTATACTCGTGCAACAAACTACGCGGATCCGCGAACAAAGATACGTACGAGCTGTTCGCGGCGAATCGAGTGGTCGAAGCAAACCGAAAACGCCTTTCGCGAGTCAAAACGCATCGTCTCTGACGCCACAATGTTAGTGTCACGACCGGCATACTTCAAATCCGATGGACTGACGATGGAGATAAAGATGTGGCGGCACTCGGCGACAATCGGCGGCAATATCGCTGAAGTGTCTAATGAACCATCAACATCCCAACGGTCCTTCCGCCGAAGGTTCTAGAAGAAAGAGCACGTGGCAACGGTCGCGGACGCCTAGCAAATGCAAATGCATGGTGGGGATGTTGAGGGATGACAAAAGAAAGTAATCGGATTCGATCGAAAGTCAAATCATAAGAGCTTCAGTCTTGGAAAGTCACGCCTAGAGTTTGGAAGTGGATTGTAAAGTGAATTGTTGTTAGAAAAAAAATAAAGTTTCTTTTTTTTATTTACACCTCAAATTTCTTTTTTTATTTTGTTATTTTACGTGACATTAGCGCATTCGGTATCGGCAACAGCGCGTGAACGACAAATGGCAGCCGCTAGGATTCGTTACAAAATCTTTGTCTCCCGTGCGATTAATTCTGTATTTAGAATAATTTTAAATATATTTGACAATATCAAGTATCAACTCGTCACGTCATTATTTAAATCATCCACCACAAATCCAAAAACAGAATAAGGAAAACAGAGAAACGAACAAATAGAAAATTAAGTTGCTAACATGTTTTTCTATAATAATATTTTAACATCAATATTGTAATACGCAATGTGTTACGCCGCCTAAAACATCTGCACGCCAGCCCGCGCGACCGGATAACAACCGACCTGCGTAACGTCACTTCGACCCTCAATAAACCTAAGGACCCACCATAACTTTCACTTCCCTGTATTGTTTCGCCATGTGTCTTCAATCCGTTTGTCTTGAAGAATTTCTAAAGCTTAAAAATATTCTCGAAACACAGTCGGTTTTTAGAGAGGTCCTTGGGTTTATTAGTCGCACTTAAAACACGGAGAAAGCGGGTATGCACCCATTAGGAAAATCCGAATAGCCCTGTAATAAAACAAGCTAGGTTTTTCTCACGCACACAGTCATCTATCCACCACGATGGTAGGAGACTCGATACTCATCCCTTCGAGCAGTAGTGCAGGTCATGACCAATCGACACCGCGCTTCGTGGCCCTCACTTTTTCTAACGAAAGTGGGAACAACGAATCCGCGTTCTTTAGGCACAGGGGCACACCCACACCGAACTTTTCTTCCGTATTAGAAAAAGAGCGACAGACAGTCTAAAAACTAACGCCTAACGCGGCAGTCTACACATAGCGCGAGAGTCGCATACTTCACGCAAATCTTTTGTCGGTTCTCGGTGTTGTCGAACACACATCTTCTCTCCTAAATATATTATAGTGCTAAGTCCATTAATACATTAATTTCCATTATAAGAGCCCTGCTCTAGCGTACATATCTATCGCATCTTCATGCGACAAGTTGTTAACTATTTATTTCTCTACGTCAGTGTAATCTAAGTGTTGGAAATATATAATTTATAATTCTGTGAATCACAGTGTTATACAAACTCAATCACCCCTATTATCTCAACGGAAATCAGGGGATCGATCAATTCGTGGTGTCGATTGTTATAATCGTAACGGGGATTTACGACCCCCGTTGACGTCTCTCCTCGCGATTACGTCTCCCCGCAATTGGTCGAAATTTACACAATGTGAAAATGAAAAAATTGGAAGCAACCGAACTACGGATGAAACTAAATCACTTCGCTGCTTGTAAAGATAACTTTTAGTGTTATAAACATAAGTCAAGTAGCAAAGAGCATAAATTGAATTTACCCAAACTCTTCTTGAAATCTGACAAAATGATTCTTTATTTTGTCAAAAAAATCTTTACGTATTTTCCATTCCCATTCGTCGCTTTTTTCAGTGGCGTGTTTATCGCTACGTCGAAACTCCGTCGGGTAGCAGTTAATTTCATTTAAAGTAGAAAACTATTCAGAAACGTGTATACGTTACACAGCAACAAACCAGTCGCCCTGTTATTACCTCGTTCTCAACAGTTCAAATTTCAGGGACAACCGACTACTTAGTATCGACCCAGTACGTCATATTTACTCGCCAAAAGAATTGTAAACGAAAATTGTAACCAGACGTGCCGTTAGTAACTACCATTTTTCGCGAAACTTCTTTTTCATTTGGCGGAAATTTAAACAAACCCCGAAACACCGTGGCGTTTTGCAACTGTCTTTAATCCTTTAAGATAAAAAAGATTGACGCAAAATTTTGACGGGATGAAATTTCACGATATATTCAGGTGAAACGATGCGAAATTAGAGCGAAGCTTATAATGGGAATATAGTTTGCTTGTCTGTTGTCATAAAATGAGATATGCAGAATATATTAAAAAATAGAGTATATGTAATACGAAACTTTATATTATTCATGTTATTATGGACAAAATATCACAATATGTTCATATATTTAAATCTCCTCCGAAAAAGATTATTGTATGTAGAACACAGTTTAACTGTATTTTGAATTCTTGTTTATCAGATCACAATTGATAAGTTGATATTAGGATGATTATCCTCATTTGAAACAATTTTGTGACTGTTACTTGTCAATATACTTTATATCTTATGTACATTTTAAATATAGTACGCAAACTCGAAGTTGCAAGGAACATTAATAAAAACTCAATATTTCAATAACGCCTTTCATGATTATAATTAAATATTTTTTCAAAATGTCGTATCAGTGTTACATCTAGCACCCCCTCCCCCACACACAAAAGTTTACCAATTTATAATATATGTACTAGTAGATTGACAAGTTACGATTTACAGGTTATATAGAATTCTATTTTATGATTTTATAATTTTTCGTTAAATACAATAATCAAATAACTTGCAAATAGTAAAATTTCATTTGTTTTATCGTCAAACTTGTGCAAGGGAACATATTAATGCTGGTAACTTTAGTGACTTGCAAAATTTCAATAGTGCAAGACAGGCCAGATATTCAATTGCAATTGGTTGCTATCCATATTTTCATCGGTCTTACAATAACCTTATGTTATCAATTATGAATTAAAAAGTTAATGAAATCACAACTCACCCAAGGCCAATGGGTATGACTTCTTTTCGAAGATCGATTGAAATCTCGAGTTTGTTGTTTGAGACATTCAGTTACCACAAGACAAAAACACCACTCCATTACAACCGACGTAAACAAAACATGACAGATTCTTCCAATTCTCGGACAACAAACATAGGCATACATACTGTTTTAAAGTCACAGTCTGTCGTTGAACTTTCGCCAAGTAACTTGATACGCACATATACACGTCCCTCGAAATCAGTTTTCGACGAAAATACATACGTGACATGTTATGTTGCAACCGAACGTGAATTTCTCGCGGGAAATAGCCTGATATCGTTTATTTATGCGTCTCTCAAATACGAATTTTACTATACACTTCGTTTAAGACACGCCATTTTGCAAAACGATTATCGAAAGATTACTGCTTACATCGAGATCGAGAATAGATTCGCAGGAAGCTGGATGCCGCGATTTCTTCCCGCGCTTTACTTTCTTCCGAAGTTGTGATTGGTTGATTTCCTGCTGCCATATTCGGTTTCGCCGAGAATCGTGAACACGTACGCTGGAAGCAATGCGGGGTAATTATTTAATTTATTTCATAATATTATTTAACATATATCGTGAAAAGTTCTGAATATTCGGATTCTTCTGTTATCGTTTCATCGTATGTTAGCATTATCAGCTCTCGATATCGAATTGGCAAACAGAATTTTTCTCATACAAAGTAAGTCACATTAAGTATATGTATATGTATAGTCGAAGCAATGCAATTAAAAATTTTTCCATTTTAATTGCTATTATTTATCACAGACATTTTACCGAGCATTCATTTTATAAATCTTATACATACATATATATATATATATATATATATATATATATATATATATATATATATATATATATATATATATATATCGGGTTTACATTAGAATTAGGGTTAGGGGCGTGAAACGAATCTTCGTTTGGGTTATACGTTGTCGTTATGCAATGGAGAAGACATTGACTAGTGCAAATACGATTATTATAGAACCGGACAAGTAACCGCGGTAGTTAGGTGCTCGAGATACTAATGACAATGATCCTAGGTTCAATAACGAATCCGCGGTCAACGGGATGACAACAGAACGTACTCACAAAGTCTAAGTCTGAGAATAATCACTGATCGCGAAGGCGTTACTCTTGGATCGATGAGATCGCGAGCGAGAAAGCCTTTCCCGTCCCGATGATGCCACACAGGAAAACTATAACGGGGTGTGTCTAAGGATACGAGATCATCGGATTCGTCGAGAAAAGCCTTCGTTCAGAAAGTGTTGCTGCTAATTGGTTAATCTCCATATCGGTGGTTAGAAAAGGATGCTAGCCGCCCTCGAGGGAAAGTTGCTAGTGGGAGACGCCGCTCGTTGAAAAATATGTCTTCCCTATCTTCCCGTAGTTGGGACAAAGACTGTTTGTCTGTTTGAAGGACTTTAGTTAATTAAACCTTAAGATTTATAACGGGCCCTCGGGCTAGCCGAACATGTACTGCGGAGACGCATCGACATCTGGCAATCATCTTACTCGAAGAATAGGGTCTGCACGTGGCGAGCCACGGGACAGAAACCGTTGGAATGTTTACTGTCGCGTGTCGCCACAAATATTTCTTTTAAGGAGAGCTATAGAATTACTTCATACCTTTGTTAGGCAAAGCGTTCATCCCGTGACCGCGGCTACGTTCGGCGACTGACTGTCGCCTCGAACCCAAGCTCATTATCACAATTCTCGAATAATTACAATCGGGTTGAATAACTACAATTGTTCAATTACAGCTATAGTAGACTCTAGGTTACAATGTTGCGGGATTATCCAAAATTCCAAAGGCTCCGGTGTTCTTTCATCTCCGACACGGCCATCCTGACTATCACACGTCCTCGTGTGTAACTAAAATATCGTATTTCTTACATTAGATTCGATACAACTGACATTATTTGCGATTTAACTAAATGTCCAAGTAAGTCAAGGGTCCAGTGCAATAACAAAGTTTCGTTCGGAGGTTTGACAACAGAAAAATAAAAGAGAATAGGAATTTGTAATGTTATAATTTGTATTCAAAGTGTTAGGTGCGTTCTGTGAGTCGCCAGCCAGACCGTAATGACACAACAGATCATTTTCGATTTCGTACACCGGTGAACCTCAGTTTGTTGGATCATATTGCCACGTTGGGTGCATTACACCCAGAAAGCACGTAAGCCCACTCAACGGGTTACAACAAAAGCACGTAACCCCACTCAACGGGTTACAACAAAAGCACGTAACCCCACTCAACGGGTTACAACAAAAAGCACATCAACCCACTCAACGGGTTACAACAAAAACACATCAACCCTCTCAACGGGTTACAACAAAAACACATCAACCCACTCAACGGGTTACAACAAAAACACATCAACCCACTCAACGGGTTACAACAAAAACACATCAACCCACTCAACGGGTTACAACAAAAACACATCAACCCACTCAACGGGTTACAACAAAAACACATCAACCCACTCAACGGGTTACAACAAAAACACATCAACCCACTCAACGGGTTACAACAAAAGCACATAAAACCACTCGGTGTATTACTATGACCACAACGCAGTGTTAATGATCCTCTGAGGTCAGTGTACTTGCATCGTTATTATCACCGCCGTTGTCATCACCGCAGACGTCTAACTCAGCAGGGACGCAACCTTCTGGCATTTTTCTCAGTCTGTCGTGTCTGTCCTTATATGATCGTTTGCCGTCTAAGGTTTTTAGGGTATATCTATCTCCTTCCAAAATCTCGGCTATTACGAATGGACCCCTGAATTTCGGATCTAACTTCGTCTGGTTTCTTTCCTCGTTTTTACGTAACACGAAATCGCCAAGGTTGAACCTAACTATTTTAGCTTTGTTTTTGTCGAACCTATCCTTATCGTATTTGGCGCAGTGATACATCGAGCATTTTCGACGATCGCATTTGCGTCTAAGTTAGTTTCGCTTAGTAAGGAGTTATCCCGGTGATCGTGGATTCGTTTGAACTCAAACATTGCTAATAGTATTATTTAATTTAATTATTCGTAGATCGTATTATTCATTAGGCTTAGTGTTTGTTAGACTTATTATTAGTTGTACTTATTATTTGTTAAGCTTAGTGATAGACCTGTATATATGTCTAAATAAAATCTCGGCTTTGTGAAACGATGGCTAGTCCACACGAAGAGTCGTCGCGCGCCCAAAATTCGAATCGTGACCCGACATATATATATATATATATATATATATATATATATATATATATATATATATATACAAGATATATATACAAGAAAGAAGATACAAGAAAGAAGATACAAGAAAGAAGGAATATTATATTAGCGGCATTTTTGTAGCCATTATATAGGGTTTCGATCGCATAATTAATCAGTATCAACTTACCAGTCTTTAACGGAAGGACAAAAAGAAGAGCAGACGACACACAGACCGCAATCATGATCATTTTCAAGTAGAATCTCAAACTGCCGTACATCTTAGAAAACTTCGTTAGTCGTAAGGGATCAAAGGATGATGTCCGCGCTAGGGAAAATAGATGAGAAGCGGCTATTTCAACAACCACCGTGTAGGTACTGCACTAGCCAGAAGTATCTGCGACAGAAATCAGAATACACTCGTTTTCGCATGGTTGGATCAATTTCGCGTGGGACTAACCTGATTGAACCTAACGCGGGATAATTGCTCAACTCACGACTTTAACCAGCCCGCTTGATTCTCTGTAAATGCTTGAAATTGACGCTTGGATTCTTTCCAGATTAACTAGCTTTGCCCCTCCCTCCCTTTATCTATTTTCTTAGATCGACTTAGACTGCCACAATATATTATCTTTCTTCTTTTCTTTCCTTTTCTTTCCTTTTGATCTTTTAAAGCCCTAAATCGCTGGCTATTTTGTATACTATATATTTTGTACACTCAATTACTCTGTAAGTCATAAGTACATATGTTTTACAACGTTATTTGTCATATTTCAGTTAAACCCCAGAAAAGCCAGAAATATATTTTCAGCATGTTTTAACGCGCCCCTGGCAAAGATCTCAAAAACGAGTTGCGGCACAATTTAAAGCGACAAATAGCATCGCGTGTCTCGTTGTGGTAACACACGGTTCGCCAGTTTTTTTTTTTTTTTTTTTTTTTTTTTTTTTTTTTTTTTTTTTTTTTTTTTGATATCGGTGACTGCCATATTCTCTTGAGTTTCCAAATCGTAAAGAATCTTTCCCCAGGGATTGGTCAACTGTGTATGTCCCCATGCGACGTAACTTGCTTAAGGAACACGAGCCGGTGATATGCAGGCAACGTATAATTGATTATCATTCGCTCTGAAACGCTGAAGTAATGACCAGTGCAGTGGTCCAGTGGTCATATTGAATGCCGCTGGATATATCAGCATTTGGCAACCTAACCCAGAGAAGCAGGAAATATGAAGCTACCGAATACCAATTAACTTCGTAGTTGCACGGTTCACATTCCATCATTTCTGAATATGCGAGGACAGTCCTCTTATTGTGCTTTTAATTCTTTTATTTGTTTCATTTTCAGCAAATATACTGGTTTTTTTAAATTAAGCTTCTGTTTATACAGAGTTACAGATTATATTAATTTTATATAGAATATATTTAAGAAAGATATTTAATTTTTTGCTAGTTAAGTATTGATCGATTAAGTTACTGTACCTTTGTTCCGATAAATGCGTGCCATTTCCTCGAATCTAATATCATAGCAAATGCCAATACCTATTTTGCAGCCCTTCACATCGAACGTCGTTAGGGAGTTACCAGGACTGAGTGAATCACTCTCTCGAAAAGTAATCTTATTAGGAATGTCGATGTCGAATAGATGTACCTAATAACATAAAAATGTAGTCGCTAATTCTATTGCTGCAACTTTTGTAATTTAATATCAAAGTTACCAACTCCTAAACTTTAATTATTTTTTATTTAATAACTGACAGCGTTTTTATCACTTTCTTTTATTAAAAAATCTTATCATTTAATAATGTTTAAAAAGGAGAAAAA
This sequence comes from Bombus huntii, assembly GCF_024542735.1. Classification (NCBI taxonomy): domain Eukaryota; kingdom Metazoa; phylum Arthropoda; class Insecta; order Hymenoptera; family Apidae; genus Bombus; species Bombus huntii. The sequence goes on from NW_026099367.1 coordinate 159,816, forward strand.
ATAAGTATAATAATATTTTAAGTATTTGAAAAATTTATACAACACAAACACATTACAACAAAAATGGGCGTTTCCCGTATCATAACGTATTTTATAAACCGTAAATTATAGAATTGGTTATAGTATACGTATGTACATATGTATATTCCTAAATTATTCCTAGATAGAGTCACTTTCTTCGCCCCAATATTTTCAAATTCAAAGCCATAAAGGAATATATTACTTACCTTTCGGTGTTTTGCTATCAAAGTTCCATCGGGACCCCAAATAGTACAGGTATTGTACAATTTATCGCCCTCTATTTCAGGCATCGTACCACCAACTACATAGATGTTGTTTTCTTTAGCTGCGTTCGATGAAGCAACGCTCGTTTCACCATCAGGAATACTCTCGGCGTATTTTGGAAAGTACTCTGCGTTGCAATATTTCAATTAATGAAATGTCTTTTGTTCCAACCATAAATTAAATTGAAATGTTTGTCAGTTTTTTATTTTTTAAATTATTAAAATAACTAAGTTTTATATTTCGACTTAATTAAATATGCAATTACTTAGCTAATAGTATATATAATAAATTGTTTCTACAGGTTCAAAATGAAAAATGAATATTTAGAAATATTTAATTACGACAATGCTATTTGTGTTAGCATCAGTGGCTTGTTACTCAACGACTTTGCTAGTACTTTTTGAAACATAAAGTTAGTTTTCAATTAACACTTATACTAGAGGCGGAATTATAAATGCAAAATAATTGATAATACTAATTTATAAGTACCTAATTATTAGTATCTTCAAAAATATATTTATACAAAAATCACGATAATCATGAAAATGGGGAAATCCTATATTCTCGAATCAATTCACAATTTATTTTGTATATTAATTAGATTCCGCGCTCATCAGTACGTACTCACTGGCGAGATCGAGAAAATGTATCGGCAATTCCTCGTACGACCAGAGGATCGGAAATATCAAAGGATATTATGGCGCAGCGCGAGTGGAGAAACAGAAACATATGAGCTTAACACCGTAATACTCTTATCATAGAAATAGAAGCAGTCCTCAATTCCCGCCCGCTAACTCCTATCTCCACCGATCCAAATGATCTCCTAGCCCTCACTCCCGGACATTTCCTCATTGGCGATTCATTAATGTGCTTACGTGATCGAGATTTCAGAGACATTCCATCGAACCGACTCTCCAAATGGCAGCATATCCAACAGCTTAAACAACATTTTTGGAACCGCTGGCATAAGGAGTATTTGAACGAGCTAACCAACCGCAATAAATGGAGCAAGGGTGGACACAGCATCCAAAAGGGCACAATCGTCATCCTCAGAGAGGACAACGTTCCCTCCATGCATTGGCCTCTGGGCCGAGTTCATCCAGGCGCCGATGGTGTTGTCACGTAAAATAACAAAATAAAAAAGGAATTTGAGGTAAAAAATAAAAAAAAGAAAACTTTATTTTTTTTCTAACATCAATACACTTTACAATCTACTTCCGAACTCTGGGCGTGACTTTTTAAGACTGACTCTTATGATTTTACTTTCGATCGGATCCGATTACTTTCTTTTGTCATCCCTCAACATCCCCACCGTCCATGCATTTGCTAGGCGTCCGCGACCGTTGCCACGTGCTCTTTCTTCTAGAACCTTCGGTGGAAGGACCGTTGGGATGTTGATGGTTCATTAGGCACTTCAGCGATATACATTGTCGCCGAGTGCTTTATCTCTATCGTCAGTCCGTCGGATTTGAAGTATGCCGGTCGTGACAGTGTCATCCGGACAGCTACAGTTCAGACGGCAAAAAGCATTTTGGATCGGGGCGTCAAAAGGCTTGTCCCACTGCCAATTCAACCCGATCTCGAGAAACCCGAACAACTAGCCACCGAGACGAAATAAGATGGGAACTTCAACCACACCTCGCTAGTTTGATCGGTACCCTCTCAACGGGGGGAGAATGTTACGCCATGCGGCTTACCATAGGTCATATTCTTAACTATCGATCGCGGCACTATAATGTCGCAGACGGACCGTCGCGTCTGCCCGGCAAACAAACATTGTAGTGGCAAGCGCATGATTCATTAAGCAGGGCGACTTCCAGAAACGTCGACTCGTGGTCGTTATTTTACCTCGCGTAAAAGAATGTGGCGTGATCCGAACGTAGTGGGGGTCGCCTTCCAGAAAAAACGAAAAAAATCGAAAGGCGTTCAGAACTTTTCGAGAAGTCGAACCGTCAACACAGGTGGTATGTCGCGCATTACTTATCAACCAAAACGCAGTTACATTTTTTTTGTTCCATTTATATCTTTCTAGTTAATAAGTTGTTGAAATAAACATTAATTTATTTGTGTTAATTCTGTGGAATTTCATTGAACTACTGAACTGATCAGTTCGTGGCGTCGATTATTTAATCGTAACGGGAAATTACAACTCTCGTTGACGTGCTATCTCGCGATCGCGTCTCTCCGCGAACGGTCGAAACAAAATGATTCACTAAAAACTGTCCTGAATTCCTAAGAACTTATTTACCGCAAAACTGACAAAGTGTTTATTTAAAAAATGAGGTTGAAGGTAGTCCTTTTCTTTCATTTCATTCATTTTCATTTTCTTTCTTAAGTATGGCTAACACAATATCTAATCAATTAAAATTTTATATTTTCACGTGAAAAGTTTCTTTAGATAATTATTATCAACATGATGACTAACTCTTACGGATTAATACGTGTCTGTAGGGCAATCCGGTGGACTCGATCGGCTTTTTACTTCGAAAGTTGAGTAATCGGTGTCGCTTTCTTACGCATCTTTGAACTGTATAAATGTTTTAAAATTGTTTGATCCAGAATGTACCACACCGGACAATCAAGAAGGCAGGTGCCTTGACTACAGAAAATGTAAACCTCTGCAAGAAATATGGCAGATACAGTACCGTACAGCCACCGATTTTTATAGACGATCAGTGTGCAGATACCAGGGCAATGTTACGATCGTTTGCTGTCCGAACGATCCAAACAAAGAGAAGAGAGAAATTTTAATAAAAACTGTGTATAAGTATAAGGCTTTGCGACCACCATACTGAGGTTTTAGCAACGTCTCTCATACCAGGGTGGTCGATGGTAAACCAGCTGAACTTGGTACGTTTTATGTCTTTCTTTCCGATTAATAATAAGCCATTTACTGCAAAGAATGAACTTTAAAGGCATTAAACAGCACATCAATGTACATTTCAATTAGACTAAATAATAATGCTATGATTTTATCGGTAGTAACTTTACTTATTAACTTGAATTATTTCTTTCTTTTACTTCATGTTAGGAAGAGTATCTTTTTGCTTGAAATAAAAAATTGATATAGGAGTAATAATATGGATAGAGATCAAAAACTGTTAGGGCAGAAATTACACGTTTGAACTTTATAGTTCAGTATAGTTCAAATAGAAATTATATAGAATTATTTAATAATTTGTATTCCACTGGAATAAAAATTTAATTTCTGTCTTTATCAAATCTCTGTTTCAGAGTATTTGTACGTATGTACTTATCGTCTGCTGTATGATCGAATTTCGAATAGGTAATAATCGTTGTTACTCGTTATGTGAGAAAAAATTATGTATATTCACAACTATGACTATTGCATTTTAGGCGCTTGGCCATGAATCGCTGCATTAGGTTTTCGTAATCCCCGAAACCCAGACAAACCACTATGGAAGTGCGGAGGTTCCCTGATATCGGCTAGGCATGTTTTGACCGCAGCACATTGTGCACATATGGATGGAATAGAAAACATACACAATCATAATATTGCCATTCTTAGATTGGTGGAGGAGGTGCCATTTTCGAGTAAGTCCTCAAATATATATATATATATATATATATGCTATTGAGTATTACTGAAGTATCATATCCTGAAATTTCTTACTGTACACATATATTGTGTCATAAAGCGTGTATAATTCTTTCTCATACTTTTGGTCATTAGTTTCCTGCATTTTCATTTATTTTTTTATTTTTCAGGGTACGTATATCCCATTTGTACGAAAGAGCCCCTACGAAAGAGCAACTTCGTCGGCTATAACCCCCTTGTTGCTGGATCGGGAGCATTAAGATATAGTAAGTGATATCAATTTTATAATAAAATTAAATAGTTCCAGTCTTAAATATCTTTCTTATTTTCTTCGTAGGACGACCACGACGTAATGCATTAATGGAAGTACAAATGCCAGTGATTAAGAACGCCGAATGCAAAATAGCTTATTCCAAATTTCCTAATGCACCTGATATCACTGATGGTATAATATGCGCCGAACATGCTCAGGGTGGAGAGGATTCTTGTACGGTAATTAAGTTACAGAGTTACTACAAACTATACGGTATCTGAAGACACGTCGATTCGAATTAACATCAAATCGACGTCTTAAACATTAAAAATAATAGATAAACACAATTTAATAGTTTTGCCCACTTCTCACACCTCGTTATGGTATTTAATCTAATTTCCTCTAATCTTAGTTTTGCTCAAAATACATATAACATGTACGTTATAAATTGGAGTATTTCAATACACAAATCAATAGAAGATTATTACTGTATATAAGTATAATTTCAATACAATTCGATCGATATATTTCAGTATCTTTGATTAAAAATTTAACGATCCTTTCAGGCTGACCGCGGCGGATCACTGCTGATACAACATGAATTAACCTCGTATTTAATAGGTATTGTGTCTTATGCTTATAAGTGCGGCACAGCTGGGTATCCCAGCGTTTACACTAGGGTCACATCGTACCTTGACTTCATTCTCCAAGCGATGCAATAATATGATATTACTGTTCCATAAATATCATTGTGTAAAAAACGTAAAGTTGGATTTTCTTATTGTGGAGATAAGAAACAGCTCAAATTTACATTGTTTTGTACGTTACAAATTATAGGCTTAAAATGTACGAAATGTAACTTTGAAACGACACTAATTTTTTACGCACGATAAACCTCCACAACTTAGGTATGTAAAGATGATAAACGTATATTAATTCTATTAATTTGGTAATAATAAACCAACTTTCTGAGAAGTTCTGTAAATTTCGTTTCTTTTGTATCAAGAGAATAATGGAATATTCCACTTAGATCGTATACTTCTTGTATGTACGTACAAAATTTTCCGGCTAATCTAAAACACTTCATAAGATAGAGAGCTTCTGGAAATTCGGACACAGAGAGTGCATAAAATACAAGATAAGTCTCGTGTCTTTCAAAATTATTTTTTATTCGCTAAAAACGTCCTGTGTACTCATGCAATCACATGCAACCTCGAAACTTCACTTATTTTTTATCACTTTCCAATTCAATACACAGTTTCTGCATTTTTGACTATATGTAAGAGAAATTTCCATTCAGCCAAAGGTGTACTTACAGATTATAGATTCCTATACGACTCTCAGTAAAAATTTATCCGCACTCCAGATAGTTAAAACTTCTGTCGACCGTATTGATCCATCTGCACTCTTCGTATGACGTCAATATCTGTTCAGTGCTGCTGCGCAGGTTTCTTTGTGTTACGTCAATTCGTTTGTGACCGTTGCGCGAGTAATGGCGCTTTGCAATGGTGATTTGCAGGAAAACAGTGCAGGATGCTGTGATTCGTTTCTTGTGGTCGGAGGTTATGTTTGATGCCTATATTTATCAAAGATTTAATGCACATTATGGAGAAAGTGTTTTGTCACGAAGTGTGTTTGAATGGGCACAAAAGTTCAAAGAAGATCGCACAAGTGTTATGAAAAAACAGCTGGACGCCCGTCCACATCCACGATGACAACATTGAACGTGCTCATGAACTTATGCTCTATGGAATAGACGAGTGACAGTGGATAATGTGGCAAATCATTTGCAAATCAGCCACGGCTCTGCTTATGCAATAGTACACGACAGATTTGGATTTTAAAAAGTTTGTGCGAGATGGATGCCGAAAAAGCTGATGAAAAGGTGAAGACGACGATGCATTCGTGGTTCGCAGCTCAGCCCAAAACATTTTTTAATGAGAAAATACAAAGGTCCTTCGGCAAATGGACAAAGTGTATACAGAAATCGAGTGATTATGTCAAAAAATGATGTATGTCTTTTTTGACAATTGCTTAAAATAAATTCTACACCGACAGAGCGGGTAACTTTTTACTCACCCTCGTAAGACACTTAAATTTCCAATCTATTATGATGAATAAAAGAGCTTATACTATTAAATCTAATTGTATTTTGTTGCATGAGAGTACACGTGTATGTGATGTACATTACCTTTATATCCCCTTGAACGCTTCAATATTGCGCATATATACTATATTTTGTACAGCTTCTATAAAATTTCGTATGTTTGTTTAGGCTGTTAATCTAGAGGCTGGAGTACAAAGAAGTGGCACAATGATGTGGGCTGATGACATTTATAATTATCAAGGAATCACCCCTACATTCGCTCAGGTATATATCGTTGACTATAACGTATTTAACATATATGATTGTTAGAATATTAATAATTAATTTTTAATTCTATCAGAATTTTAATGAAACTGTCCCTTGGGAAGGAAGAACTGATACCTTGATATCACGGTTTGTACATCCTATATATACGACAAATTTTAGAACATTATATAACGAAGAACCAGATCGTCGTGGCCATGTGATGTGAATAAAAGGACTTGAATTTGATGATATTTTTATAATGTTAGATAACATAACTAAGTATCTTCACAGTAAGATAGGATGACATGGTTTACATGATCTTAATGTTGTTCACTCGAGTGATGATATTATAAGGAAAAGCGTAATATCACAGGTAGGATGATTCATAATTTAGAACTACTAACTCATGTATGTATTAAAAATTAAAGAAATATATTAAATTTTATAGGATATTTATGTTTAGTAACCAGTAATTCAGAGATTGGTATTCATGGTTACTATAACGAGGCTGTAGAAACGCACCCTTTCTTCTTTGCAAATGGTCCTGTATTTATGTCTAAGCCGAAACTGGAACCTCTGAATAATTTAGATTTATTCTTGTTATTTTCTAAAATACTTATCTACAGTATACCATAAGGAATGATACCGTATCGCACCTAATCAAGTGCCTTAAGAAACATCAACAGGATATCACAGTAATCCCTTATCGACTGATATGTAAGTAAAAGTTATCTGTCATTGTTATACACAATTATGTGTTAGTGTTATACACAGTTATTTATCATTTTCTATTAATTCAGTTGTAGCCACTACAATATCTATGACACTGGTAGTAATTATAAGAACAATAATGATGTTCTATAAGAGGAAATGATGATTAGGAACAAAAACTTACAGGTAAGTCAAAGTATATGTTATTTGCCATTTGAAAAGAAAGTTACTAACTTGGAATTTTTTGATAAATAATAATTGTGCAAAATATATTGGATTTCAAATTTGTCAAAAATTGAAATTTAAGAAGCATTGTAATAATATAACATTAATATTTTGATTTTTCAGGAGATATCATGCGGTGGATGGATAATATGTAAAAAATATTAAGCAGTATATGAATTTTCATATTGCGTAGAGATAACAAAATGAATTTTAAAAAATGTCGACATGGTAATAAGAAATAGCATCATGACAAAGAATATATAAACACAGTTTCATTTTTTATAAATAAAAATTTGTTGTTCCAGATTTTGAAATATAGTGAAACGTTTAATTAGTATCTTAATATCTTTAAATAATTATTATTTTAGAATCAATTGTAATTGTATCATACGTACTTTTGAATTCGTGCAAGAACATATGTTATTTTGAAGTAGTTATTATTAGGAAATTGTTAGACGCGAACAGTATGCGAAAAGTTAGTATGTAGTGTAATAATTATCAATCAAAGCACAAGAATTAAATTCTTTAGGAAAAAATTTCCGGAATTTCTTATTTACATGATCATAAAGAAATCCATAACAAAAAGGAGCTGCTTTCTAATACTTCTCTTCCTTGTAATGCCTACGTTAACAATAACGAGGTTCGACTTTTTGTTTTTAGAGGGATACTGGAAAATTTGAAAGTACAGTACCATTGGGAAGAAAATCACGATATTGAAAACGATATTTGCAAGTAAATTTCCAAAAAATCTGTTTTCAAATTTTCGCTTTCTATTTCACATTAAAAGAAAGGGAGGGCTGCCTTCTTTTTCTGCAAGACAAAACAAACATTCTGAATCTCGTATCAATGAATGATGTCAATAAGTTATTTTTCTTTTCAGATTGAACAATATTCCAGATTTATTCATAATTTCATACTACGCGAAGAATAGACTTTCATAGGTATATAAAGGAAATATTAAGTATAGGAAAACTCTTTTTCGTTGTAGGTGACATATGCTTCACGGTTGAACACATGTATTTTTGAACACATATAAATGAAAAAGTACTCTTATGGAGAAAAAGAATTGATACCTTCGATTGACATTAGATAATGTATATAAACTTATGAACAATCACTATCACTATCAGTTTGTATTTTAGGTGCACACGCAGATTTGTTGGAGTTCTTATAAAATGTACTTCCTGTACGAACGTTTTATTCTTCCAAATTTTACGATACTATGTCTCATATGATAACTATATGGATTAAACGTAATATAAATGATCCGAAAATAGACTCGAACGACATTAATTGTCTTTCTATTTATACCAATATCGAAAATACAAGTAAAGCTGGAGCAATAGTATGCAAGAATGGACTATTTATTATTTTAAACCAAATCATAGCATATTCAGAATGCACAGTATTATCATGAAACGACGAGTTTTATGTTAATTCCGACCGATTACAATACCTTTCTTTCGTTTACAAGGAACGACGAGACTGGCAGTTGCGTGATTTCCAATGCAAAAGCCGCGATATCTGCACGATAACCTAACCTCAACCGATTTTGTTGTACTATTCTTACGTGGACTTCGTTTGTACCACTTTCGTAACAAAAATAGAATACGTAGAACACAGCATTCCGTTATGCGATATTGTCGATTCCTAACATCCGAAAAATCAGAGATAATTTTTTCCCTACAGTTGTACATTTGTGTGAAAAATTACGAACGTAAAGTTGTTTGGTGCATGCACAGTCCTCCCCTCCGCTGCATTTGCGTGGACATGCTAGAAAGATTCACTTTTCCACGGTGAAACTGTATGTATTATAATTTCATTTTTACAAAGGTCGAACATCCTACTATGCATAAATTTAATATTAATATAAGCAGGTTTCGTGTTAAGTATTACATCTGACGTATAAGCACACGTGTGTACGAGCCTTGGTTTTAAATGTCTTATAGTAGACACCGAAAAGATTATTCAGTTGGATATCTGACTCAACATCAATATTTTACTAGGAGATAACATGTTAAGAACACGTTGGTGGATGGCATGGGAGATGATGAATGAAGACATACTTCTGTGAGATACATAAAATAGTAGTCAGAACGTATTTTGGCGCTTGGGGACAGCAACAGCTTTTTTTTTGTTTTTATTTATTTGTTGAAATTACAATCAATTCTCGCGTTGAGAATTTTCAGTAATTTTTCCGGCGTGGCGCAGTGACATGGCTGTTTATTTACAATAAGTTAATACTTATTATAGATAGGTATAATTTATAAGTATTATAAGTAAGTGCATATGCTTAATTTGGATAATTAAATGAATCTAACGTTTAGGTCTAGCGAGTAGTGCCTCTTCAGCCTGCGAATCTGGTCCGTCGTATCGAGTAGTCCAGTGATTAGGGGGTTTCGGTGTTTCTTGACTCTTTTGCTATATCTGTCGCTATATTTTGCTATTTCCTCTTTGACTGTAGGTATCTTGAGGTCGCGATGGATGGTTTCGTTGGTAACATACCAAGGTGCGTCTATTAAGGCTCTTAGCGCTTTCGATTGGAATCGTTGTAGTATTTCGATGTTGGAGTTACTTGGACAGCAACAGCTGGTGATACTGTCATACACCTCCATTTATAAACTTTCGAAAATCGATGTGACCTTCAAACTTTAGTGTATTCTGTTTCACAGCACAAAATGTTTCCGAAACGTAAGTTTATTGTTACAATAAACTTGACTAGTGGCTCTGAAATACTATCCTTGAAAAAACAATGGGGAAATTGGAGCAAAAAAAAAGAAGGAAATAAACAAAGACCTTGTTGGTTCGTAAAAATAAAATATGCTACAGGAAAAATTTTTTCCAACGGATTGAGATGCGACAAGCTTTAAAAGCTATGACGCGAATCGAGCGTTTGTCTACAAGAGCGCATTTTCGGTGGATATATATGTCGGAATGACATTGGGGATAGGGTTGTCGGTGTTTGAGGAGTCTTCATTGAAGGTAGCCATCGTTGCGGTGTAACGAAGATACGATTTATTGACACAGGTATGAATAACACAGGTTTTGACAATCTACCACGGCGGTGAGACGTCCGCGACACTAGTGACAGTGGTCTCCGGTTCAATAACGAATCCGCGGCCAACGGGATGACAGATGGGCGTTCTCGCTGAATCTAAGTCTGACTCGTAAAAATAATTGCTGAGCGTAAAGACGTTACTCTTTGGTCGACGGGAGCGCGTAAAAGAATGCCCGTCCCGTCCCGACGATGTCACAGAGGAAAACTATAATGGGGTGTGTCTAAGGACACGAGATCATCGGATTCGTCGAGGAAAGCCTTCGTTTAGGAAGTAAGGGAAATTGACGTTGCTGCTAATTGGTCAATCTCCATATCGGTGGTTAGAAAAAGATGTTAGCCGCCCTCGAGGGAAAGTTGCTAGTGGGAGACGCCGCTCGTTGAAAAATATGTCTCCCCTATCTTCCCGTAGTTGGGACAAAGACTGTTTGTCTGTTTGAAGGACTTTAGTTAACTAAACCTTAAGATTTATAACGGGCCCTCCAGCTAGCCGAACATGTACTGCGGAGACGCATCGACATCTGGCAATCATCTTACTCGAAGAATAGGGTCTGCGTGTGGCGAGCCACGGGACAGAAACCGTTGGAATGTTTACTGTCGCGTGTCGCCACGAATATTTCTTTTAAGGAGAGCTATAGAATTACTCCATACCTTTGTTAGGCAAAGCGTTTATCCCTTGACCGCGGCTACGTTGGGCGACAGACTGTCACCTCGAGCCAAAGCTCACCGTCACTAATCTAGAACAATTACAATCGGATTGAATAACTACAATTGTTCAATTACAGCTATAGTAGACTCTAGGTTAGAATGTTGCGGGATTATCTAAAATTCCAAAGGCTCCGGTGTTCTTTCATCTCCGACATATAATTATATAATGACTCATTGAAAACCAGCTTTCATTTTTTGTTGATAGTATGGTAAGAAAATGTGAAGTTCGAACGCTTGTAACGATTGCCTGAGTTGCGTCATCCTTGGTTTTAGGAAAAGATAGGGAAGTCACTGAAGGGTGTCGCGGCTTCGATGTCTTTCGTAGCTGCGACGCGGAGGCCTCTCGGTTGTTCTTTGAACAATCGTCAACGTGGACGAACGTCAAAGCGAAACCACGCGAATTCGGCATTTCCGATAATACGGAACTCTGTAAACGCGACTGCGTTGAATTCGTTCGATTAATTCCTAGCAGTATCTATAAACAGTGAACTTAAGGCCCCATACACAACTGCATACGCTAGGTTGTAAGAAATAATAGCTATATAAGTATGTAGCGGCGCATGAGTTAGAGAACGATGCAAATCGAGAGCGACTCATATTATTGTTTTGCCTCGTGACACTTACACAGTCTTGACGTACATGTAACGTCAACAAATATCTCCAACAGACTCAGGAAACCTGAACAGCCTTGCACACGACACCGACTCCCAAAACAAAGGAATATGAATTCGGCACATAGGCATAAGATAAACGAACATCTAGAAGGGCTGTGTCTTGATCGAGTCTTTCAGTCTTTCGGTAACGGTCAAATCGCACACTTGTAATCCTATTATAAAATAAAGGTACCTCGAACTCTGGTTCAAGAACCCAACATTTTTTTATTATTATTTTCCCATTATTTTTACGTGACATTTTGGCGATCCTGCCAGGATCCATTCGCTTCAGTGTAAACGAAGTTACGATTTCGGTCTACGGACATTATTGAAGATCGAAGGATTCGAACTACTTGTGTTATGAACTTTGCTGTCAATAATTTACCACGGTGGACCAAATTAACGGGGCCACTGTCAGCATAGAACAAATCAACAGAACGAGTTTGACACTCAAACGCATTTGAACGCGCCACAGAGGAAAACACCGCAAGGGAACCTCATTCTACGAACTTACGTATCAAGGTGAGAAAAGTCGGAATTCTTTTAAACAATATAGAACGCGAAAAGTTAGTTTCTCTAGTAACTCTAGCGAAGAGACAATATGAACAAGAAAGACACAAAAGCCGAGACAAGTTTACCCTCTACAAGTGGAGTTCAAAATAAAACGGGAACACTCGATTCCTCTACCAGAGCAATTTTAGACTTAATACAGAGACAGAACGAAGAATTTCGACAACAATTTAACGAAATAAAGAATGCTTTAAAATTAGCGAACGAAGAAAATAGAAAACGCGCTAACGAAATGGAAATATTAAGTAGAAACCTCTCTCGTGTTAAACTACCACAAATAAACGTAAAATCAACTGAATTCGGTTCTATGATGACTGACGATGACGATAATATATCAGTATTAAAACACGATACTAATCCACCTCCACCTATGCCACAAAAGCCACCAACATATGTCCAACCATCCAATTCAACAGCTGGAAACTCTGGAAATCTAAAAGCTGTTTAGTATCTCCGATACTAAACGGAGAAAACGATATAAGTGTAGAAGATTTTATTCGTGAAATAAAAGAAATGAGAATGATGTGTAGCGAACAAACGTTATTATTAAAAATGATCAAAATAGAGAAAATTGTAGGAAAAGCCGCAATGACAATCCGCAATATCCATATTAACGAATTCGAAACTCTGTACGAAGGATTAAGACGTAACGTAGCTACTCAAGCATCAGTAAGAGAACACCAAGATCAGTTAAGAGTGATAAAGCAAGGAATAACCGAAAGCGTGCAAAATTATAACATTAGATTTCGACGTGTTTTCAACAAACTTCAATACAGCATTACCAATGAATATAAAGACGAACTAACTCGATGAGCGATGAACGATCGACTATACATGGTTTCTGTGATTGACTATGTAAGAGGCCTTCGTTCAGAAATAGGACACGTGCTATTGGCTAATCCCCCCCCCCCCCAAACATCATCGATGCAGAAAAAAAGGCAATGGACGTGGAAAAATACTTTCGCGAAGACAACGCTCGCAGACGGATGACACGACAAACAACCACTCCACCATCTTATCGTAACCAGACGTCTCGTCCAGTAGGTAACCGCTTCACGATTACAAGTAACATGAATAACAAAACTCCACCCACACAAAACATTCTACCAAGAATGAATAATTTTACAAAGCTTGAAAATCGACCATTAAACGAAAGGCCACAAACGAAATGTTTCAAATGCGATCGATTGGGACACCTTGCCAATCAATGCCAAAATTTTCGAATACCGCCTCAAACAAAAGCCCCTCCAGGAATAAACCACATTCAAGAACAATCAGAATTAACAATGCTACCTCAGGAAGATTATCCACAATACGACTACAATTACCAGGACGACGAGGATTGCGATTTTTCGTTGACTCGGGAGCAGGAATCAACTTGCTTAAACGAGGATGCTACCCAGGAAGGACAATAATACCAGACACATAGAAATTCTCCATGGAACATTCCAAATACGAATCCAATTCCAAAATTAAACTAAATTTATTCAACAAAGAGATAGAATTTTCCTTAGTAGATGATAATTTCCCTATCATAGAAGACGGCATATTAGGCTTACCCGGTTTAAATCAATATCGATTCGAACTCTCCAATAAAACATTAAAATTAGATAATAATACTCTTCTGCTGCAGCAAGAACCACCCCTCGCATCGGGAGAAATCGTTCAAAAAATTGTATACTTCGACGGAAAGCCAACGCCAGTATGCTTTATCAATGGTGGTAAGTTTTCAGTCCAAATTTCTAACATTATTGAAAATATAAACACTGTAGATCAAATCTAAAAATTCAAATCTTTGATTCGACTATCGCACATAGAAAAACCTCTTAGAGAACCTATGTAGTATTTTCGTCTGTACCTACTTAAATTATATTTATCTTATTTTCCTTTAAGCATTCGTGAACGTAGTGGTAATGAACTTCAATGTGTTTAGAATTTTTTGTGAAATTTCCGTACTTTGCTATACTTATCACTCCAGAGTTATCGTCATAAATTTTTACAGGGTTATTGTCTAGATTTACATTGAAGACCTTCATAATTTCTCTAATAGACATTAATTCACTCACCGCTTCCGATAGAGCTACATACTCTGCATACGTCCAGGCTTTTGTCACACACCTTTGTTTTTTAGATTTCCAACCGATTACATTTCCATACAATTTAATTACATATCCAGAAGTAGATTTTCTATCTAAATGATCTCCTGCCCAATCAGCGTCCACATAACAATCTATCGTTTCACACTTTTCATTCCTTTTCTAATGTAACCTTAAATCTTTAATATTAAATATTTCAATATTTCGGTACAAATATTTCAATATTCGCAAAGCATATTTAAAATGTGTCTCGCTACAACAATCTTGAAATCTACTTAAGATAATTCACACTATAACTTATATTGGGTCTGGTATTTGTACTAATATACAGCAATGCGCCAATTAAATTCTTGTATCCAATGTCATTTCTATTTATCTCAGCGTTTTCAATTTTTAAATTTGTTTCCGTTGGTGTACAGTACAATTTGCTGTTTTGTAATTTATATTTGTTCGCTAATGATTCAATGTATTTCGTTTGGCTTAGTTTCATTTCATTTTTTATATAATCATACTCTATATTTATTCCAAAATATTCTTTTACTTCACTTAAATCTTTCATTTTAAATTTATCAGGTAATAGCTTCTTTACATTTTGTATCCTTTTTTTTGTTTTTACTACAGATTAACAAATCGTCTACATATATTAGCAAATAAACAACATTTTCCCCCTCTCCATGAGTATATAGGCACAACTCTATGTTATTCTTCTTAAAATCCAATGTCGTCACATACCTATCAAAACACTCATACCAATCCCTCGGACTTTCTTTTAACCCATAAAGCGCTTTCGATAATTTACAAACTCTATTCGTTCCGTCCGCATATCCCTTTGGTTGATTTACATATACCTCCGAGGTTACTTCACCATTTAAAAAGGCAGTTTCTACATCCATTTGCTCAATTATTACTCCATTTTGACAACAATATGATAGCAATATCTTAAAGGTCTGATTACTCGCCACTGGAGAATATATGTCATCGGCTACGTTTCTTTGTTGAAATCCCCTTACCACTAATCTAGCCTTATACCTGTCCTCTGATTTTTTCGTGTAAACCCATTTTACATCTAATACTTCTTTGCCTTTTACCCTTTCTACCAATTTCCAAGTTTTATTCTTATAGAGACATTCTATTTCCTTATCCATAGCCTGTTTCCAAACTTCACTATTTTCACAACAAATCGCCTCCTCAAATGTGCAAAAGATATCTACTCTACAATAATTTGCGTGAATCTCACTACTGTTTTCCTTTTCTGGATACCTTACTGGAGTTTTCTTATTACGTGTAGATCTCCTAGGAATCTTTACGCTTTCAGAACTATTATCATTTTCATCTTCTCTACTTTCTAACTCTTCCTTATTCATGCTGTCCAATAAATAATTATCTTTACTATCATCGCTAACTGCATCGAATGAATTCTCCTCAAAACCGATACATTTTTTGTCTGTTTCTACGACCTCTACATGTCGCTACTGTTATTTTTACACCTAATAGGACTCTCTAACCTACTTCACTATATCCTAACAGAATTCCCATATCTGCCTTCTTATCCCATTTGGAAACTCTTTTTTGTTCTGGCCTTCTTACAAAAACTTTACTTCCATATAGATGTAGATTTTTAACACTTGGTTTTCTCCCGAAGAATATTTCAAAAGGTGTCTTTCTTTCTATAGTATTCGCTAATATTCGATTTTTCAAGTATGCCGCTGTACAAACTATTTCCGGCCAGTACCTTTTATGTACTTTCGCTTCCGCTAACAAGCAACGCGCCATGTCCATCACTGTTCTATTATACCTTTCCGCTGTCCCGTTTAATTCATGTACGTATGTTGGGCAATTATTTATTCTTATACCTTTATCCCTAGCAAATTTATAAATTCGATTATTTAAATATTCTTTACCATTATCGCATCTTAATATTTTTAACCTCTTGCCCGTTAAATTTTCGGCTTCATTTACGAACTGTACGAAAGAATCAAAGACCTCATCTTTTGATTTTATACAATAGATCCTAGCTATTTTACTATAATCATCGATAAATGAAATGAAATATTTTTCTCCATTGAATCCGGTAGTCTTAAAGGGACCACATACGTCCGTATGAATAATTTCCATTATTTCCCTAGCCTTAGTTCGATTATTTTTGAAAGGTAAGTTATGCATTTTGCTTTCTATACACACCCTACATTTCAAAAGTTCCTTTTCAAATTCATTCGGTATGCCAGTCACTAGCTGCTCTTTACCCAAAATCTCTAAATATTTAAAATTTACGTGTCCTAGCATCCTATGCCATCTTTCCTTTTTACTCATACCACTACGTTCGGCGCTGTTTACTAAGTGCTTCTTCCCTTTCAATATACTTTTTATTCTATATGTCCCATTCTCTTTGAACTGAGCTGTAAGTATATTATCCTCATCTATTACTTTCGCAATATTTCCTTTGGAAATAACCGTATTCTTATCGTCTGCTGGTTTACCTAAACTAATCAAATTTGCGGACATTTCTTTCGCGTAAAATACTTTCCTCATATTTATTTTATTTTGTTTTCCGAATGCTTCAAAATAACTTATAACATTCCCAACTTTTGTCGCTTTTATCGGTCTATTATCGCCTAAATATATATTTACCGGTTCTTTTAGATCGATAGATTTATCGAAATAATTTATATTATTAATTATGTGATCGGTACAACCGCTATCTAATAGCCACACTATTTCGTTCTTACTTATTTCATTCGTCTCACTGCTGTTTGCTGCGTGCGCCGTTGCTGTCCATATGCCTGCTCTTGAGTTTCCATGCTCGCCCGTGCCGGTTCTTGATTGATGATGAAAGTTTCCACGTCCTCTGCTCGTATTGCCTTTGTTCTCTCTTCCTCTGTTTCGACCAGGTGTTGGCCCATGCCAATAGCCGTTACTGCTTCCCGCTTGGACGCCATTTTGACACTCTCTCGCAAAGTGTCCTAATCTTCCACATCTGAAGCATCCTTCCTTTTTTGCAGAAAAGGCGTTGGTTTGCCTTTCTCCTCGATTGGATTTATTTTTCTTCTCTGCTATCTCTATTTTATTTTTTACATACGCTACCGTTTGATCCTCTTCTTTCAATGCGTCTATTATGTCCGCTATGTAGCTGTATTCTTCGGGTAACGTATTCAGCATGTAATTCAGCTTTTCCCTCTCACTTACTTGTGCGTCCGCACTTTTTAATTCATTTATTAATTTTTCGAAATCGTTAAAGAATGATGCTGAATCACTGTAGTTCTCCAGTCTTATGTTTTCCAATCTCCTTCTGCATACGATCTGCAGTGCCGTCGACTCTTTCAAGTACATTTCATCGAACCTTTTTATTATATCATACGCCGTTTTTCCTTCCCTAACATACTCCAATTGTCTGTTCGATATTGCACTATAAATTATATTTATCGCCTTCAAATCCTTTTTGTCCCAGTCTTCATCGTCTCTTTCGTTCTTCATTCTAGTTGTAACAACCTCGCATTCCTTATATTTGAGAAACATCGTGATTCTTTGCTTCCACATTCCATAATCCTCACCATCGAATATAGGTATCATGATTTCCGATCTCTCCATTTTAATTGATTCTTCTTTTTTTTTCTTTTCTTACTCAAGCGTTCCTACGTGCTCGAAGTATATTTTTTTTCTCTGAAAGTTTTTTTTTCTTTACTGAAAACTCACTCGCAAGATCGTAACCACGCACTAAATATCTTGCAAAACTAGTAACCACGCTCTGCTACCATGTTAAGGAAATTCGAGGATTTGGGAATACAAATAATTGACTATATTTCCCACACAACAGTTATACATCTATATTACTCTCTGAAGAACGTCTTGCACGCACGCTGGTCGCCAACCGACTATCCTAGATTCTTCTAACATCTGGCAACAGTCTTTTGTCTCCACTAAGACCTTGACGCCCTCTAACCCTTACACACACACTCTCATGTACAGTGTAAATGTATCACTTCCCTAACAAATAAGTATGTTATTTCGTTACCACTTATCTCGTTCATCTCGCTGCTGTGTGCTGCGTGCGCTGTTGCCATCCATATGCCTGCTCCTGAGTTGCCATATTCGCTCGTGCCGGCTGCTGATTGACGATGGAAGTTTCCACGCCCCCTGTTCGTATTGCCTTTGTTTCCTCTTCCTCTGCTGCGACCACGTGTTGACCCACGCCGATAACTGTTACTGCTTCCCGCTTGGACGCCATTTTGACACTCTCATGCAAAATATCCCACTCTTCCACATTTGAAGCATCCTTCCTTTTTTGCAGCAAAGGCATTAGTTTTCATTTCTCCTCGATTAGACTTATCTTTCTTTTCCGCTATTTCTATTTTATTCTTCACGCACGCTACCGTTTGTTTCTCTTCTTTCACTGCATCTATTATATCCGCTATGTAGCTATACTCTTCGGGTAACGTATTGTTTTCGCACGTTCGCTGGGAGACGCGATCTCGAAGAAGCGCGCCAACGGGAGTCGTAAATTCCCGTTACGATTTGCTAATCGACGCCGCGAATCGCTCGATCCCTTATTTCGTTTAGGATAATAAGGGTAGTTAAATGAAGGATAACGCTGTTGCTAACAGGTTATTATATATTTTCACAAACCAACAACTTCGGTGTAACACAAAATGAATATTTGTTATGAGATGACTACGAATGAGTGCGACCTGAGTCTCTAGACGGATTATCGCGTATACTGATGGATTTGTCGACTCATTGTATTCGAATTGCTGACCGCTTGACGAGATGCTTGATTGAGACTGACTGATCTTCGGGTGTAAACCCGGTCGAAGGATGTTGACTGTTCGAAGGATGTAAAGTCAGTGATGTTCGGAGACGATGCTGTGGCGGAGGAAAGCTAAGGATGGGTGTGTCTAGCGCACGGGACCATCGGATTTGTTGGTGACGATTTTGACTAAGGGAGTGAGGGAAATAGTCTTCGTTGTTAATTGGTTAAACGAAGGGTCTTAACCGCCCTCGAGAGAAAGTGGTTCGTGGGAGGAAAGTTGCATCATACGTGAGAAAAACCAACTTTCCCTTGTCAAGCCGTAGTAGACAAAGGTCTTTAGAAATGCTTTGGAAACAGACGTTTGTTCAGTTTGAAGGACCTCGACTAGGAAATTCCTAAGATTTATGGAAGATACTTGAGACTATTGAGGGTACGCAGTGAGTATCCGAAGACATCTGGTTGCCATCTTGCCCGCGGTGTGTGGCCTGGGCTAGGTAGAGTTACGCGACGTAACACGTATTTATCATGTAATTCAGCTTTTCCCTCTCACTCACTTTTGCGCCTGCACCTTTTAATTCATTTATTAATTTTTCAAGATCGCTAAAAAACGATGCTGAATCACTGTATTTATCAAGACTTATCTTCTCCAATCTCCTTCTGCACACGATCTAGTGCCGTCGATTCTTTCAAGTACACTTCGTCGAACTTTTTCATTATTTCATACGCTGTTTTTTCTTCCCTAATATATTCTAATTGTCTATTTGAGAAGGCACTGTAAATTATATTTATCGCCTTCAGATCCTTTTTATCCCAGTCTGGATTGTCTGTTTCAGTCTTCACTCTAGTTATAACAATATCACATTCTTTATATCTCAGAAACATTGTTATTCTTTTCTTCCACATACCGTAACCCTCACCATCGAATATCGATAGCATAATTTCCGATCTCTCCATTTTAATTGATTTCCTATTCTTTACTCAAGCGTTCCTACGTGCTTGAAGTATTTTTTCTTTTATTTTATATTCTTTGAACGTTTCTTCCCTTACTAAACTCGCAAGACTAAAAACCACGCACTAAATAGCTTGCAAAACTAATAACCACGCTCTGCTACCATGTTAAGGTATAGAGAGGATTCGAAAATACAAATAGTTTACTTTATTTCGCACACAACAGCTATACATATATATATTACACTCTGAAGACTTCGATAACCTTCTTGCACGCACGCTTGTTGTCAACCACCTCCTCTAGATTCTCCTAACAGCCTCCAATCGTCTTTTGTCTCTACTGAGACCTGGACGCCCTCTGACGCTTACACACACATTCACGTGTACAGTGTAAATGTATCATCTACGTAACAAGATCATCAACGTAAAATCCTACCGTCCTCCCGAACATCATAAAACCGAAATAAATAAACAGATGACTGAAATGTTAAACAAAGAGATTATAGAACCCTCCGACTCTCCCTATAACTCTCCTGTCTGGGTCGTTCCAAAGAAAATCGACGCATCAGGGAAACAAAAGTGGCGAGTAGTGATTGACTTTAGGAAGTTAAACGAACTAACAGACCAAGACGCGTATCCACTACCTGACATTAACGATATACTATCACAGCTAGGAAATAAGAAATATTTCTCCTCTTTAGACTTATCCTCAGGGTTCCATCAAATACCCATGGACGAGAATTCAAAGAAATACACTACATTTAGCACACCATAAGAACACTTCCACTATAATAGAATGCCATTCGGGCTCAAGAACGCACCTGCTACCTTTCAAAGAATGATGGATACCACGTTAAGAGGTTTGATTAACAATCATTGTTTCGTTTATCTCGATGATATCATTATATTCGGGCAATCGATGGAAGAACATACTAAAAACTTAGTCATTATATTCCAAAGACTCGGGAAAGTAGGTCTAAGAATACAACCAGATAAATGTGAATTCTTAAAGCCCGAATTAGAATATCTAGGACATGTAGTGACAGCAGATGGAGTAAAACCTAACCCTAAAAAGATAGAAGCAGTAAAGAATTTCAAACTACCAAAAAATCCTACAGATGTAAAATCATTCCTTGGGCTAGCTGGATACTATAGAAAATTTATTAGAAACTTCTCTAAAATTGCCAAACCTCAATCTATTTTTAAAGAAGGACATTTAGTATTAATTCATAACGATCATAAAGAACACAAGATAGATACTGAATGGCCAGGGCCATACACCATTGAAAAAGTGAAAAACCCCTTATTATGAAATAATAGTAAATCACTCGATTAGGAAAATACATGGTAACCGTATTAAACCTTACTTTCCAGGACGATCTTCACCTTCTTCATAGTTAGCTAAGCTAAACGTTATACCCCTTAATGGTAGTTCTATATATCAAGAAAAATTAGCTCATGCATACTTATATAGCGAATCCGTAAACGTAATTATAGGTTTAGACATTAAGGATATATATGCAAAACTCAGCGAAATTAAAAGATTTAGACTAATGTTAACAGAACATTTTAAAAGTGAATGCCCGTATTCCAATGAAATGATTACACGCGCTCGCAAAAGAAATTTAGACAATGTAATCATGCATATTAAATTTATGACACACACTTGTTACCGAAGAGGCTCATTGAATTTTGTTGGATCCATTTCTAGAAGTCTATTTGTAACTCTGGATAACGATAATTTAGAATTAATGAATAAAAATATAGATAAATTTTTTGATGAAAACAATAACTTAAAAACCAATATAACTTACAAAACAAATTTCAAAACTATAGCTTTACCCTTAACTGACAGTCTAGAAGAAATCCTAACAAAAATTGAAAACGCTCCAAAAATCATTAATAATGTATAATCGTATAGAATGCACCTCAATCAAATTTCCAACGAAGTAAACTCTCTTAATTATGAACATAGAATTAGAAGTCTTAAGAAATAGGAACTAAGTGTCTTATAAATTATTAGTTATATTGATCTAGCATTACTAGGAACATATGTATATTTAACAAAATAGGATTATTCGATATTATAAGCAAATGCCTACCTTCCAAATTATGTATTCGCGTATTATGTTGTAAAACCAAAGAAAAAAAAAGACACAGGTATAAGCAATATCTCTAGACCAATAGAGCGCACCTTTAAACACATATTCCACACCTGAAATACAACCATTACGAGAATTACCTGAAGACACCAATTCAGTCATCCTCGAAGCAAGGCATGTAAGATTCCAAAAGGGCATACAAAAGGAGGCACTACACCGAAAATAAGAGTCTGGAGGACCAGCCGCACTCTAACACTGGGGGAATGTAACGTCAACAAATATGTCCAACCGACTCAGGAAACCTGAACCGCCTTGCACACGACACCGACTCCCAAAATAAAGGATTATGAATTCGGCACGTAGGCATAAGATAAACGAACATCTAGAAGGGCTGGTTCTTGATCGAGGCTTCAGTCTTTCGGTAACAGTTTAATCGCACACTTGTAATCCTATTATAGAATAGAGGTATCTCGAACTCTGGTTCAAGAACCCAACATTTTTTTATTATTATTTTCCCATTACTTTTACGTGACAAGCAAAGCGTAACGATAAACAAACTCCGGGCAAAACAATGTTGCCGCTGCGTGCAATCGTCAACCGAGGTTGAATTTAAAGTTTTCGATACTCCCCCGAGTATAAATAAAAGAACACGATCGTTAAGACAGTTAGTATCGAACATTCTTATAGCGAATTAATATCGAACGAACGTAAGCATTACCTTGTATACACATATCGAGCAACACTAAGCGAACGACGACTAATTCTGTACTGCAAATAATTTTAAATACATTTGACTACACTAAGTATCAACTCGTCTGGTCATTAATCAACAACGCGTTTAATCGTCCTCCACATACATGTTGTATAAGCTACTATGTGTATATTTATTTATGTTTCCCATAGTACAGACGTATTCCTTATTTTATTGTAGCTGTGTAATTTCAGTAGTCTTGCATAAAGGACATCTGTTTTGTTGCAATTGTATCAGCTATTAATTGTAATACTTGAAGCGTTTGTATCTAATCGTCATGCATCTGTGGTGGCACTCGACCATGGAACTTTCCAACGGCTTCGCGACACAAAGCGCTATACCTTCAAAGCGTAAGGCCGACACGCCTAATGTACCATTGATATCCCTACAGTTCTTTCGCCGAATATTCGGAAGAATGCATACGCGGCAACCGTTGCGGACATCTAATAAACGCGTGCGTAGTGGAGATATCGAGGGGCAACAAAGAAAAGAATCCATTTGGTTTCGAATCAAAGATTCATTCTGCCCCGAGCTGCGGAGTGCGAAAGGTTAAGCGTCATAGCGAAGCAAACACAATTAGAGATACGTGATTATTGACTCTTGATAGTTAATCGTTAATCGTTAATCGTTGTTCATCGTTAATCGTTAATTGTTTTTGATCGTTCATCGTTAATCGTTAATTGTTGTTGACAGTTAATCGTTAGTCGTTAATTGTTGATCATAAATTGTTGACTGTTGATTGTTAATAATTTAATTAACTTTTTTGTTGAACATCAAGAGTATTTCTTGTGGGCACCTTCACCCACTATCCACCTCACATCGTTATTCTACATACGGAAGGCAAGATTGATATCAAGTTCGAAGGACAGACCGCAGAAGTCTGGTCTCTGCTATTACCACGAGACCTTTCGAGACCGCGCAAGGAAGTGCCGGGCCCCTTGCAACTGGACCCAGTGAAACGAGACCAGCCGTCCGTAAACGCGGCATGTGGCGATGGCTTTAGTATCCCATCGCATTTTCGTGACGGACAGGGCACCAAGGATCTCTTTTCTTGTGAACACCGGTGTCAATATAAACGTATACTCGTGCAACAAACTACGCGGATCCGCGAACAAAGATACGTACGAGCTGTTCGCGGCGAATCGAGTGGTCGAAGCAAACCGAAAACGCCTTTCGCGAGTCAAAACGCATCGTCTCTGACGCCACAATGTTAGTGTCACGACCGGCATACTTCAAATCCGATGGACTGACGATGGAGATAAAGATGTGGCGGCACTCGGCGACAATCGGCGGCAATATCGCTGAAGTGTCTAATGAACCATCAACATCCCAACGGTCCTTCCGCCGAAGGTTCTAGAAGAAAGAGCACGTGGCAACGGTCGCGGACGCCTAGCAAATGCAAATGCATGGTGGGGATGTTGAGGGATGACAAAAGAAAGTAATCGGATTCGATCGAAAGTCAAATCATAAGAGCTTCAGTCTTGGAAAGTCACGCCTAGAGTTTGGAAGTGGATTGTAAAGTGAATTGTTGTTAGAAAAAAAATAAAGTTTCTTTTTTTTATTTACACCTCAAATTTCTTTTTTTATTTTGTTATTTTACGTGACATTAGCGCATTCGGTATCGGCAACAGCGCGTGAACGACAAATGGCAGCCGCTAGGATTCGTTACAAAATCTTTGTCTCCCGTGCGATTAATTCTGTATTTAGAATAATTTTAAATATATTTGACAATATCAAGTATCAACTCGTCACGTCATTATTTAAATCATCCACCACAAATCCAAAAACAGAATAAGGAAAACAGAGAAACGAACAAATAGAAAATTAAGTTGCTAACATGTTTTTCTATAATAATATTTTAACATCAATATTGTAATACGCAATGTGTTACGCCGCCTAAAACATCTGCACGCCAGCCCGCGCGACCGGACAACAACCGACCTGCGTAACGTCACTTCGACCCTCAATAAACCTAAGGACCCACCATAACTTTCACTTCCCTGTATTGTTTCGCCATGTGTCTTCAATCCGTTTGTCTTGAAGAATTTCTAAAGCTTAAAAATATTCTCGAAACACAGTCGGTTTTTAGAGAGGTCCTTGGGTTTATTAGTCGCACTTAAAACACGGAGAAAGCGGGTATGCACCCATTAGGAAAATCCGAATAGCCCTGTAATAAAACAAGCTAGGTTTTTCTCACGCACACAGTCATCTATCCACCACGATGGTAGGAGACTCGATACTCATCCCTTCGAGCAGTAGTGCAGGTCATGACCAATCGACACCGCGCTTCGTGGCCCTCACTTTTTCTAACGAAAGTGGGAACAACGAATCCGCGTTCTTTAGGCACAGGGGCACACCCACACCGAACTTTTCTTCCGTATTAGAAAAAGAGCGACAGACAGTCTAAAAACTAACGCCTAACGCGGCAGTCTACACATAGCGCGAGAGTCGCATACTTCACGCAAATCTTTTGTCGGTTCTCGGTGTTGTCGAACACACATCTTCTCTCCTAAATATATTATAGTGCTAAGTCCATTAATACATTAATTTCCATTATAAGAGCCCTGCTCTAGCGTACATATCTATCGCATCTTCATGCGACAAGTTGTTAACTATTTATTTCTCTACGTCAGTGTAATCTAAGTGTTGGAAATATATAATTTATAATTCTGTGAATCACAGTGTTATACAAACTCAATCACCCCTATTATCTCAACGGAAATCAGGGGATCGATCAATTCGTGGTGTCGATTGTTATAATCGTAACGGGGATTTACGACCCCCGTTGACGTCTCTCCTCGCGATTACGTCTCCCCGCAATTGGTCGAAATTTACACAATGTGAAAATGAAAAAATTGGAAGCAACCGAACTACGGATGAAACTAAATCACTTCGCTGCTTGTAAAGATAACTTTTAGTGTTATAAACATAAGTCAAGTAGCAAAGAGCATAAATTGAATTTACCCAAACTCTTCTTGAAATCTGACAAAATGATTCTTTATTTTGTCAAAAAAATCTTTACGTATTTTCCATTCCCATTCGTCGCTTTTTTCAGTGGCGTGTTTATCGCTACGTCGAAACTCCGTCGGGTAGCAGTTAATTTCATTTAAAGTAGAAAACTATTCAGAAACGTGTATACGTTACACAGCAACAAACCAGTCGCCCTGTTATTACCTCGTTCTCAACAGTTCAAATTTCAGGGACAACCGACTACTTAGTATCGACCCAGTACGTCATATTTACTCGCCAAAAGAATTGTAAACGAAAATTGTAACCAGACGTGCCGTTAGTAACTACCATTTTTCGCGAAACTTCTTTTTCATTTGGCGGAAATTTAAACAAACCCCGAAACACCGTGGCGTTTTGCAACTGTCTTTAATCCTTTAAGATAAAAAAGATTGACGCAAAATTTTGACGGGATGAAATTTCACGATATATTCAGGTGAAACGATGCGAAATTAGAGCGAAGCTTATAATGGGAATATAGTTTGCTTGTCTGTTGTCATAAAATGAGATATGCAGAATATATTAAAAAATAGAGTATATGTAATACGAAACTTTATATTATTCATGTTATTATGGACAAAATATCACAATATGTTCATATATTTAAATCTCCTCCGAAAAAGATTATTGTATGTAGAACACAGTTTAACTGTATTTTGAATTCTTGTTTATCAGATCACAATTGATAAGTTGATATTAGGATGATTATCCTCATTTGAAACAATTTTGTGACTGTTACTTGTCAATATACTTTATATCTTATGTACATTTTAAATATAGTACGCAAACTCGAAGTTGCAAGGAACATTAATAAAAACTCAATATTTCAATAACGCCTTTCATGATTATAATTAAATATTTTTTCAAAATGTCGTATCAGTGTTACATCTAGCACCCCCTCCCCCACACACAAAAGTTTACCAATTTATAATATATGTACTAGTAGATTGACAAGTTACGATTTACAGGTTATATAGAATTCTATTTTATGATTTTATAATTTTTCGTTAAATACAATAATCAAATAACTTGCAAATAGTAAAATTTCATTTGTTTTATCGTCAAACTTGTGCAAGGGAACATATTAATGCTGGTAACTTTAGTGACTTGCAAAATTTCAATAGTGCAAGACAGGCCAGATATTCAATTGCAATTGGTTGCTATCCATATTTTCATCGGTCTTACAATAACCTTATGTTATCAATTATGAATTAAAAAGTTAATGAAATCACAACTCACCCAAGGCCAATGGGTATGACTTCTTTTCGAAGATCGATTGAAATCTCGAGTTTGTTGTTTGAGACATTCAGTTACCACAAGACAAAAACACCACTCCATTACAGCCGACGTAAACAAAACATGACAGATTCTTCCAATTCTCGGACAACAAACATAGGCATACATACTGTTTTAAAGTCACAGTCTGTCGTTGAACTTTCGCCAAGTAACTTGATACGCACATATACACGTCCCTCGAAATCAGTTTTCGACGAAAATACATACGTGACATGTTATGTTGCAACCGAACGTGAATTTCTCGCGGGAAATAGCCTGATATCGTTTATTTATGCGTCTCTCAAATACGAATTTTACTATACACTTCGTTTAAGACACGCCATTTTGCAAAACGATTATCGAAAGATTACTGCTTACATCGAGATCGAGAATAGATTCGCAGGAAGCTGGATGCCGCGATTTCTTCCCGCGCTTTACTTTCTTCCGAAGTTGTGATTGGTTGATTTCCTGCTGCCATATTCGGTTTCGCCGAGAATCGTGAACACGTACGCTGGAAGCAATGCGGGGTAATTATTTAATTTATTTCATAATATTATTTAACATATATCGTGAAAAGTTCTGAATATTCGGATTCTTCTGTTATCGTTTCATCGTATGTTAGCATTATCAGCTCTCGATATCGAATTGGCAAACAGAATTTTTCTCATACAAAGTAAGTCACATTAAGTATATGTATATGTATAGTCGAAGCAATGCAATTAAAAATTTTTCCATTTTAATTGCTATTATTTATCACAGACATTTTACCGAGCATTCATTTTATAAATCTTATACATACATATATATATATATATATATCGGGTTTACATTAGAATTAGGGTTAGGGGCGTGAAACGAATCTTCGTTTGGGTTACACGTTGTCGTTATGCAATGGAGAAGACATTGACTAGTGCAAATACGATTATTATAGAACCGGACAAGTAACCGCGGTAGTTAGGTGCTCGAGATACTAATGACAATGATCCTAGGTTCAATAACGAATCCGCGGTCAACGGGATGACAACAGAACGTACTCACAAAGTCTAAGTCTGAGAATAATCACTGATCGCGAAGGCGTTACTCTTGGATCGATGAGATCGCGAGCGAGAAAGCCTTTCCCGTCCCGATGATGCCACACAGGAAAACTATAACGGGGTGTGTCTAAGGATACGAGATCATCGGATTCGTCGAGAAAAGCCTTCGTTCAGAAAGTGTTGCTGCTAATTGGTTAATCTCCATATCGGTGGTTAGAAAAGGATGCTAGCCGCCCTCGAGGGAAAGTTGCTAGTGGGAGACGCCGCTCGTTGAAAAATATGTCTTCCCTATCTTCCCGTAGTTGGGACAAAGACTGTTTGTCTGTTTGAAGGACTTTAGTTAACTAAACCTTAAGATTTATAACGGGCCCTCGGGCTAGCCGAACATGTACTGCGGAGACGCATCGACATCTGGCAATCATCTTACTCGAAGAATAGGGTCTGCACGTGGCGAGCCACGGGACAGAAACCGTTGGAATGTTTACTGTCGCGTGTCGCCACAAATATTTCTTTTAAGGAGAGCTATAGAATTACTTCATACCTTTGTTAGGCAAAGCGTTCATCCCGTGACCGCGGCTACGTTCGGCGACTGACTGTCGCCTCGAACCCAAGCTCATTATCACAATTCTCGAATAATTACAATCGGGTTGAATAACTACAATTGTTCAATTACAGCTATAGTAGACTCTAGGTTACAATGTTGCGGGATTATCCAAAATTCCAAAGGCTCCGGTGTTCTTTCATCTCCGACACGGCCATCCTGACTATCACACGTCCTCGTGTGTAACTAAAATATCGTATTTCTTACATTAGATTCGATACAACTGACATTATTTGCGATTTAACTAAATGTCCAAGTAAGTCAAGGGTCCAGTGCAATAACAAAGTTTCGTTCGGAGGTTTGACAACAGAAAAATAAAAGAGAATAGGAATTTGTAATGTTATAATTTGTATTCAAAGTGTTAGGTGCGTTCTGTGAGTCGCCAGCCAGACCGTAATGACACAACAGATCATTTTCGATTTCGTACACCGGTGAACCTCAGTTTGTTGGATCATATTGCCACGTTGGGTGCATTACACCCAGAAAGCACGTAAGCCCACTCAACGGGTTACAACAAAAGCACGTAACCCCACTCAACGGGTTACAACAAAAGCACGTAACCCCACTCAACGGGTTACAACAAAAACACATCAACCCACTCAACGGGTTACAACAAAAACACATCAACCCACTCAACGGGTTACAACAAAAACACATCAACCCACTCAACGGGTTACAACAAAAACACATCAACCCACTCAACGGGTTACAACAAAAGCACATAAAACCACTCGGTGTATTACTATGACCACAACGCAGTGTTAATGATCCTCTGAGGTCAGTGTACTTGCATCGTTATTATCACCGCCGTTGTCATCACCGCAGACGTCTAACTCAGCAGGGACGCAACCTTCTGGCATTTTTCTCAGTCTGTCGTGTCTGTCCTTATATGATCGTTTGCCGTCTAAGGTTTTTAGGGTATATCTATCTCCTTCCAAAATCTCGGCTATTACGAATGGACCCCTGAATTTCGGATCTAACTTCGTCTGGTTTCTTTCCTCGTTTTTACGTAACACGAAATCGCCAAGGTTGAACCTAACTATTTTAGCTTTGTTTTTGTCGAACCTATCCTTATCGTATTTGGCGCAGTGATACATCGAGCATTTTCGACGATCGCATTTGCGTCTAAGTTAGTTTCGCTTAGTAAGGAGTTATCCCGGTGATCGTGGATTCGTTTGAACTCAAACATTGCTAATAGTATTATTTAATTTAATTATTCGTAGATCGTATTATTCATTAGGCTTAGTGTTTGTTAGACTTATTATTAGTTGTACTTATTATTTGTTAAGCTTAGTGATAGACCTGTATATATGTCTAAATAAAATCTCGGCTTTGTGAAACGATGGCTAGTCCACACGAAGAGTCGTCGCGCGCCCAAAATTCGAATCGTGACCCGACATATATATATATATATATATATATATATATATATATATATATATATATATATATACAAGATATATATACAAGAAAGAAGATACAAGAAAGAAGATACAAGAAAGAAGATACAAGAAAGAAGGAATATTATATTAGCGGCATTTTTGTAGCCATTATATAGGGTTTCGATCGCATAATTAATCAGTATCAACTTACCAGTCTTTAACGGAAGGACAAAAAGAAGAGCAGACGACACACAGACCGCAATCATGATCATTTTCAAGTAGAATCTCAAACTGCCGTACATCTTAGAAAACTTCGTTAGTCGTAAGGGATCAAAGGATGATGTCCGCGCTAGGGAAAATAGATGAGAAGCGGCTATTTCAACAACCACCGTGTAGGTACTGCACTAGCCAGAAGTATCTGCGACAGAAATCAGAATACACTCGTTTTCGCATGGTTGGATCAATTTCGCGTGGGACTAACCTGATTGAACCTAACGCGGGATAATTGCTCAACTCACGACTTTAACCAGCCCGCTTGATTCTCTGTAAATGCTTGAAATTGACGCTTGGATTCTTTCCAGATTAACTAGCTTTGCCCCTCCCTCCCTTTATCTATTTTCTTAGATCGACTTAGACTGCCACAATATATTATCTTTCTTCTTTTCTTTCCTTTTCTTTCCTTTTGATCTTTTAAAGCCCTAAATCGCTGGCTATTTTGTATACTATATATTTTGTACACTCAATTACTCTGTAAGTCATAAGTACATATGTTTTACAACGTTATTTGTCATATTTCAGTTAAACCCCAGAAAAGCCAGAAATATATTTTCAGCATGTTTTAACGCGCCCCTGGCAAAGATCTCAAAAACGAGTTGCGGCACAATTTAAAGCGACAAATAGCATCGCGTGTCTCGTTGTGGTAACACACGGTTCGCCAGTTTTTTTTTTTTTTTTTTTTTTTTTTTTTTTTTTTTTTTTTTTTTTTTTTGATATCGGTGACTGCCATATTCTCTTGAGTTTCCAAATCGTAAAGAATCTTTCCCCAGGGATTGGTCAACTGTGTATGTCCCCATGCGACGTAACTTGCTTAAGGAACACGAGCCGGTGATATGCAGGCAACGTATAATTGATTATCATTCGCTCTGAAACGCTGAAGTAATGACCAGTGCAGTGGTCCAGTGGTCATATTGAATGCCGCTGGATATATCAGCATTTGGCAACCTAACCCAGAGAAGCAGGAAATATGAAGCCACCGAATACCAATTAACTTCGTAGTTGCACGGTTCACATTCCATCATTTCTGAATATGCGAGGACAGTCCTCTTATTGTGCTTTTAATTCTTTTATTTGTTTCATTTTCAGCAAATATACTGGTTTTTTTAAATTAAGCTTCTGTTTATACAGAGTTACAGATTATATTAATTTTATATAGAATATATTTAAGAAAGATATTTAATTTTTTGCTAGTTAAGTATTGATCGATTAAGTTACTGTACCTTTGTTCCGATAAATGCGTGCCATTTCCTCGAATCTAATATCATAGCAAATGCCAATACCTATTTTGCAGCCCTTCACATCGAACGTCGTTAGGGAGTTACCAGGACTGAGTGAATCACTCTCTCGAAAAGTAATCTTATTAGGAATGTCGATGTCGAATAGATGTACCTAATAACATAAAAATGTAGTCGCTAATTCTATTGCTGCAACTTTTGTAATTTAATATCAAAGTTACCAACTCCTAAACTTTAATTATTTTTTATTTAATAACTGACAGCGTTTTTATCACTTTCTTTTATTAAAAAATCTTATCATTTAATAATGTTTAAAAAGGAGAAAAAATAAGTATAATAATATTTTAAGTATTTGAAAAATTTATACAACACAAACACATTACAACAAAAATGGGCGTTTCCCGTATCATAACGTATTTTATAAACCGTAAATTATAGAATTGGTTATAGTATACGTATGTACATATGTATATTCCTAAATTATTCCTAGATAGAGTCACTTTCTTCGCCCCAATATTTTCAAATTCAAAGCCATAAAGGAATATATTACTTACCTTTCGGTGTTTTGCTATCAAAGTTCCATCGGGACCCCAAATAGTACAGGTATTGTACAATTTATCGCCCTCTATTTCAGGCATCGTACCACCAACTACATAGATGTTGTTTTCTTTAGCTGCGTTCGATGAAGCAACGCTCGTTTCACCATCAGGAATACTCTCGGCGTATTTTGGAAAGTACTCTGCGTTGCAATATTTCAATTAATGAAATGTCTTTTGTTCCAACCATAAATTAAATTGAAATGTTTGTCAGTTTTTTATTTTTTAAATTATTAAAATAACTAAGTTTTATATTTCGACTTAATTAAATATGCAATTACTTAGCTAATAGTATATATAATAAATTGTTTCTACAGGTTCAAAATGAAAAATGAATATTTAGAAATATTTAATTACGACAATGCTATTTGTGTTAGCATCAGTGGCTTGTTACTCAACGACTTTGCTAGTACTTTTTGAAACATAAAGTTAGTTTTCAATTAACACTTATACTAGAGGCGGAATTATAAATGCAAAATAATTGATAATACTAATTTATAAGTACCTAATTATTAGTATCTTCAAAAATATATTTATACAAAAATCACGATAATCATGAAAATGGGGAAATCCTATATTCTCGAATCAATTCACAATTTATTTTGTATATTAATTAGATTCCGCGCTCATCAGTACGTACTCACTGGCGAGATCGAGAAAATGTATCGGCAATTCCTCGTACGACCAGAGGATCGGAAATATCAAAGGATATTATGGCGCAGCGCGAGTGGAGAAACAGAAACATATGAGCTTAACACCGTAATACTCTTATCATAGAAATAGAAGCAGTCCTCAATTCCCGCCCGCTAACTCCTATCTCCACCGATCCAAATGATCTCCTAGCCCTCACTCCCGGACATTTCCTCATTGGCGATTCATTAATGTGCTTACGTGATCGAGATTTCAGAGACATTCCATCGAACCGACTCTCCAAATGGCAGCATATCCAACAGCTTAAACAACATTTTTGGAACCGCTGGCATAAGGAGTATTTGAACGAGCTAACCAACCGCAATAAATGGAGCAAGGGTGGACACAGCATCCAAAAGGGCACAATCGTCATCCTCAGAGAGGACAACGTTCCCTCCATGCATTGGCCTCTGGGCCGAGTTCATCCAGGCGCCGATGGTGTTGTCACGTAAAATAACAAAATAAAAAAGGAATTTGAGGTAAAAAATAAAAAAAAGAAAACTTTATTTTTTTTCTAACATCAATACACTTTACAATCTACTTCCGAACTCTGGGCGTGACTTTTTAAGACTGACTCTTATGATTTTACTTTCGATCGGATCCGATTACTTTCTTTTGTCATCCCTCAACATCCCCACCGTCCATGCATTTGCTAGGCGTCCGCGACCGTTGCCACGTGCTCTTTCTTCTAGAACCTTCGGTGGAAGGACCGTTGGGATGTTGATGGTTCATTAGGCACTTCAGCGGTATACATTGTCGCCGAGTGCTTTATCTCTATCGTCAGTCCGTCGGATTTGAAGTATGCCGGTCGTGACAGTGTCATCCGGACAGCTACAGTTCAGACGGCAAAAAGCATTTTGGATCGGGGCGTCAAAAGGCTTGTCCCACTGCCAATTCAACCCGATCTCGAGAAACCCGAACAACTAGCCACCGAGACGAAATAAGATGGGAACTTCAACCACACCTCGCTAGTTTGATCGGTACCCTCTCAACGGGGGGAGAATGTTACGCCATGCGGCTTACCATAGGTCATATTCTTAACTATCGATCGCGGCACTATAATGTCGCAGACGGACCGTCGCGTCTGCCCGGCAAACAAACATTGTAGTGGCAAGCGCATGATTCATTAAGCAGGGCGACTTCCAGAAACGTCGACTCGTGGTCGTTATTTTACCTCGCGTAAAAGAATGTGGCGTGATCCGAACGTAGTGGGGGTCGCCTTCCAGAAAAAACGAAAAAAATCGAAAGGCGTTCAGAACTTTTCGAGAAGTCGAACCGTCAACACAGGTGGTATGTCGCGCATTACTTATCAACCAAAACGCAGTTACATTTTTTTTGTTCCATTTATATCTTTCTAGTTAATAAGTTGTTGAAATAAACATTAATTTATTTGTGTTAATTCTGTGGAATTTCATTGAACTACTGAACTGATCAGTTCGTGGCGTCGATTATTTAATCGTAACGGGAAATTACAACTCTCGTTGACGTGCTATCTCGCGATCGCGTCTCTCCGCGAACGGTCGAAACAAAATGATTCACTAAAAACTGTCCTGAATTCCTAAGAACTTATTTACCGCAAAACTGACAAAGTGTTTATTTAAAAAATGAGGTTGAAGGTAGTCCTTTTCTTTCATTTCATTCATTTTCATTTTCTTTCTTAAGTATGGCTAACACAATATCTAATCAATTAAAATTTTATATTTTCACGTGAAAAGTTTCTTTAGATAATTATTATCAACATGATGACTAACTCTTACGGATTAATACGTGTCTGTAGGGCAATCCGGTGGACTCGATCGGCTTTTTACTTCGAAAGTTGAGTAATCGGTGTCGCTTTCTTACGCATCTTTGAACTGTATAAATGTTTTAAAATTGTTTGATCCAGAATGTACCACACCGGACAATCAAGAAGGCAGGTGCCTTGACTACAGAAAATGTAAACCTCTGCAAGAAATATGGCAGATACAGTACCGTACAGCCACCGATTTTTATAGACGATCAGTGTGCAGATACCAGGGCAATGTTACGATCGTTTGCTGTCCGAACGATCCAAACAAAGAGAAGAGAGAAATTTTAATAAAAACTGTGTATAAGTATAAGGCTTTGCGACCACCATACTGAGGTTTTAGCAACGTCTCTCATACCAGGGTGGTCGATGGTAAACCAGCTGAACTTGGTACGTTTTATGTCTTTCTTTCCGATTAATAATAAGCCATTTACTGCAAAGAATGAACTTTAAAGGCATTAAACAGCACATCAATGTACATTTCAATTAGACTAAATAATAATGCTATGATTTTATCGGTAGTAACTTTACTTATTAACTTGAATTATTTCTTTCTTTTACTTCATGTTAGGAAGAGTATCTTTTTGCTTGAAATAAAAAATTGATATAGGAGTAATAATATGGATAGAGATCAAAAACTGTTAGGGCAGAAATTACACGTTTGAACTTTATAGTTCAGTATAGTTCAAATAGAAATTATATAGAATTATTTAATAATTTGTATTCCACTGGAATAAAAATTTAATTTCTGTCTTTATCAAATCTCTGTTTCAGAGTATTTGTACGTATGTACTTATCGTCTGCTGTATGATCGAATTTCGAATAGGTAATAATCGTTGTTACTCGTTATGTGAGAAAAAATTATGTATATTCACAACTATGACTATTGCATTTTAGGCGCTTGGCCATGAATCGCTGCATTAGGTTTTCGTAATCCCCGAAACCCAGACAAACCACTATGGAAGTGCGGAGGTTCCCTGATATCGGCTAG
This sequence comes from Bombus huntii, assembly GCF_024542735.1. Taxonomy (NCBI): domain Eukaryota; kingdom Metazoa; phylum Arthropoda; class Insecta; order Hymenoptera; family Apidae; genus Bombus; species Bombus huntii. The sequence goes on from NW_026099367.1 coordinate 195,701, forward strand.
GCATGTTTTGACCGCAGCACATTGTGCACATATGGATGGAATAGAAAACATACACAATCATAATATTGCCATTCTTAGATTGGTGGAGGAGGTGCCATTTTCGAGTAAGTCCTCAAATATATATATATATATATATATATATATATATATATATATATATATGCTATTGAGTATTACTGAAGTATCATATCCTGAAATTTCTTACTGTACACATATATTGTGTCATAAAGCGTGTATAATTCTTTCTCATACTTTTGGTCATTAGTTTCCTGCATTTTCATTTATTTTTTTATTTTTCAGGGTACGTATATCCCATTTGTACGAAAGAGCCCCTACGAAAGAGCAACTTCGTCGGCTATAACCCCCTTGTTGCTGGATCGGGAGCATTAAGATATAGTAAGTGATATCAATTTTATAATAAAATTAAATAGTTCCAGTCTTAAATATCTTTCTTATTTTCTTCGTAGGACGACCACGACGTAATGCATTAATGGAAGTACAAATGCCAGTGATTAAGAACGCCGAATGCAAAATAGCTTATTCCAAATTTCCTAATGCACCTGATATCACTGATGGTATAATATGCGCCGAACATGCTCAGGGTGGAGAGGATTCTTGTACGGTAATTAAGTTACAGAGTTACTACAAACTATACGGTATCTGAAGACACGTCGATTCGAATTAACATCAAATCGACGTCTTAAACATTAAAAATAATAGATAAACACAATTTAATAGTTTTGCCCACTTCTCACACCTCGTTATGGTATTTAATCTAATTTCCTCTAATCTTAGTTTTGCTCAAAATACATATAACATGTACGTTATAAATTGGAGTATTTCAATACACAAATCAATAGAAGATTATTACTGTATATAAGTATAATTTCAATACAATTCGATCGATATATTTCAGTATCTTTGATTAAAAATTTAACGATCCTTTCAGGCTGACCGCGGCGGATCACTGCTGATACAACATGAATTAACCTCGTATTTAATAGGTATTGTGTCTTATGCTTATAAGTGCGGCACAGCTGGGTATCCCAGCGTTTACACTAGGGTCACATCGTACCTTGACTTCATTCTCCAAGCGATGCAATAATATGATATTACTGTTCCATAAATATCATTGTGTAAAAAACGTAAAGTTGGATTTTCTTATTGTGGAGATAAGAAACAGCTCAAATTTACATTGTTTTGTACGTTACAAATTATAGGCTTAAAATGTACGAAATGTAACTTTGAAACGACACTAAATTTTTACGCACGATAAACCTCCACAACTTAGGTATGTAAAGATGATAAACGTATATTAATTCTATTAATTTGGTAATAATAAACCAACTTTCTGAGAAGTTCTGTAAATTTCGTTTCTTTTGTATCAAGAGAATAATGGAATATTCCACTTAGATCGTATACTTCTTGTATGTACGTACAAAATTTTCCGGCTAATCTAAAACACTTCATAAGATAGAGAGCTTCTGGAAATTCGGACACAGAGAGTGCATAAAATACAAGATAAGTCTCGTGTCTTTCAAAATTATTTTTTATTCGCTAAAAACGTCCTGTGTACTCATGCAATCACATGCAACCTCGAAACTTCACTTATTTTTTATCACTTTCCAATTCAATACACAGTTTCTGCATTTTTGACTATATGTAAGAGAAATTTCCATTCAGCCAAAGGTGTACTTACAGATTATAGATTCCTATACGACTCTCAGTAAAAATTTATCCGCACTCCAGATAGTTAAAACTTCTGTCGACCGTATTGATCCATCTGCACTCTTCGTATGACGTCAATATCTGTTCAGTGCTGCTGCGCAGGTTTCTTTGTGTTACGTCAATTCGTTTGTGACCGTTGCGCGAGTAATGGCGCTTTGCAATGGTGATTTGCAGGAAAACAGTGCAGGATGCTGTGATTCGTTTCTTGTGGTCGGAGGTTATGTTTGATGCCTATATTTATCAAAGATTTAATGCACATTATGGAGAAAGTGTTTTGTCACGAAGTGTGTTTGAATGGGCACAAAAGTTCAAAGAAGATCGCACAAGTGTTATGAAAAAACAGCTGGACGCCCGTCCACATCCACGATGACAACATTGAACGTGCTCATGAACTTATGCTCTATGGAATAGACGAGTGACACTGGATAATGTGGCAAATCATTTGCAAATCAGCCACGGCTCTGCTTATGCAATAGTGCACGACAGATTTGGATTTTAAAAAGTTTGTGCGAGATGGATGCCGAAAAAGCTGATGAAAAGGTGAAGACGACGATGCATTCGTGGTTCGCAGCTCAGCCCAAAACATTTTTTAATGAGAAAATACAAAGGTCCTTCGGCAAATGGACAAAGTGTATACAGAAATCGAGTGATTATGTCAAAAAATGATGTATGTCTTTTTTGACAATTGCTTAAAATAAATTCTACACCGACAGAGCGGGTAACTTTTTACTCACCCTCGTAAGACACTTAAATTTCCAATCTATTATGATGAATAAAAGAGCTTATACTATTAAATCTAATTGTATTTTGTTGCATGAGAGTACACGTGTATGTGATGTACATTACCTTTATATCCCCTTGAACGCTTCAATATTGCGCATATATACTATATTTTGTACAGCTTCTATAAAATTTCGTATGTTTGTTTAGGCTGTTAATCTAGAGGCTGGAGTACAAAGAAGTGGCACAATGATGTGGGCTGATGACATTTATAATTATCAAGGAATCACCCCTACATTCGCTCAGGTATATATCGTTGACTATAACGTATTTAACATATATGATTGTTAGAATATTAATAATTAATTTTTAATTCTATCAGAATTTTAATGAAACTGTCCCTTGGGAAGGAAGAACTGATACCTTGATATCACGGTTTGTACATCCTATATATACGACAAATTTTAGAACATTATATAACGAAGAACCAGATCGTCGTGGCCATGTGATGTGAATAAAAGGACTTGAATTTGATGATATTTTTATAATGTTAGATAACATAACTAAGTATCTTCACAGTAAGATAGGATGACATGGTTTACATGATCTTAATGTTGTTCACTCGAGTGATGATATTATAAGGAAAAGCGTAATATCACAGGTAGGATGATTCATAATTTAGAACTACTAACTCATGTATGTATTAAAAATTAAAGAAATATATTAAATTTTATAGGATATTTATGTTTAGTAACCAGTAATTCAGAGATTGGTATTCATGGTTACTATAACGAGGCTGTAGAAACGCACCCTTTCTTCTTTGCAAATGGTCCTGTATTTATGTCTAAGCCGAAACTGGAACCTCTGAATAATTTAGATTTATTCTTGTTATTTTCTAAAATACTTATCTACAGTATACCATAAGGAATGATACCGTATCGCACCTAATCAAGTGCCTTAAGAAACATCAACAGGATATCACAGTAATCCCTTATCGACTGATATGTAAGTAAAAGTTATCTGTCATTGTTATACACAATTATGTGTTAGTGTTATACACAGTTATTTATCATTTTCTATTAATTCAGTTGTAGCCACTACAATATCTATGACACTGGTAGTAATTATAAGAACAATAATGATGTTCTATAAGAGGAAATGATGATTAGGAACAAAAACTTACAGGTAAGTCAAAGTATATGTTATTTGCCATTTGAAAAGAAAGTTACTAACTTGGAATTTTTTGATAAATAATAATTGTGCAAAATATATTGGATTTCAAATTTGTCAAAAATTGAAATTTAAGAAGCATTGTAATAATATAACATTAATATTTTGATTTTTCAGGAGATATCATGCGGTGGATGGATAATATGTAAAAAATATTAAGCAGTATATGAATTTTCATATTGCGTAGAGATAACAAAATGAATTTTAAAAAATGTCGACATGGTAATAAGAAATAGCATCATGACAAAGAATATATAAACACAGTTTCATTTTTTATAAATAAAAATTTGTTGTTCCAGATTTTGAAATATAGTGAAACGTTTAATTAGTATCTTAATATCTTTAAATAATTATTATTTTAGAATCAATTGTAATTGTATCATACGTACTTTTGAATTCGTGCAAGAACATATGTTATTTTGAAGTAGTTATTATTAGGAAATTGTTAGACGCGAACAGTATGCGAAAAGTTAGTATGTAGTGTAATAATTATCAATCAAAGCACAAGAATTAAATTCTTTAGGAAAAAATTTCCGGAATTTCTTATTTACATGATCATAAAGAAATCCATAACAAAAAGGAGCTGCTTTCTAATACTTCTCTTCCTTGTAATGCCTACGTTAACAATAACGAGGTTCGACTTTTTGTTTTTAGAGGGATACTGGAAAATTTGAAAGTACAGTACCATTGGGAAGAAAATCACGATATTGAAAACGATATTTGCAAGTAAATTTCCAAAAAATCTGTTTTCAAATTTTCGCTTTCTATTTCACATTAAAAGAAAGGGAGGGCTGCCTTCTTTTTCTGCAAGACAAAACAAACATTCTGAATCTCGTATCAATGAATGATGTCAATAAGTTATTTTTCTTTTCAGATTGAACAATATTCCAGATTTATTCATAATTTCATACTACGCGAAGAATAGACTTTCATAGGTATATAAAGGAAATATTAAGTATAGGAAAACTCTTTTTCGTTGTAGGTGACATATGCTTCACGGTTGAACACATGTATTTTTGAACACATATAAATGAAAAAGTACTCTTATGGAGAAAAAGAATTGATACCTTCGATTGACATTAGATAATGTATATAAACTTATGAACAATCACTATCACTATCAGTTTGTATTTTAGGTGCACACGCAGATTTGTTGGAGTTCTTATAAAATGTACTTCCTGTACGAACGTTTTATTCTTCCAAATTTTACGATACTATGTCTCATATGATAACTATATGGATTAAACGTAATATAAATGATCCGAAAATAGACTCGAACGACATTAATTGTCTTTCTATTTATACCAATATCGAAAATACAAGTAAAGCTGGAGCAATAGTATGCAAGAATGGACTATTTATTATTTTAAACCAAATCATAGCATATTCAGAATGCACAGTATTATTATGAAACGACGAGTTTTATGTTAATTCCGACCGATTACAATACCTTTCTTTCGTTTACAAGGAACGACGAGACTGGCAGTTGCGTGATTTCCAATGCAAAAGCCGCGATATCTGCACGATAACCTAACCTCAACCGATTTTGTTGTACTATTCTTACGTGGACTTCGTTTGTACCACTTTCGTAACAAAAATAGAATACGTAGAACACAGCATTCCGTTATGCGATATTGTCGATTCCTAACATCCGAAAAATCAGAGATAATTTTTTCCCTACAGTTGTACATTTGTGTGAAAAATTACGAACGTAAAGTTGTTTGGTGCATGCACAGTCCTCCCCTCCGCTGCATTTGCGTGGACATGCTAGAAAGATTCACTTTTCCACGGTGAAACTGTATGTATTATAATTTCATTTTTACAAAGGTCGAACATCCTACTATGCATAAATTTAATATTAATATAAGCAGGTTTCGTGTTAAGTATTACATCTGACGTATAAGCACACGTGTGTACGAGCCTTGGTTTTAAATGTCTTATAGTAGACACCGAAAAGATTATTCAGTTGGATATCTGACTCAACATCAATATTTTACTAGGAGATAACATGTTAAGAACACGTTGGTGGATGGCATGGGAGATGATGAATGAAGACATACTTCTGTGAGATACATAAAATAGTAGTCAGAACGTATTTTGGCGCTTGGGGACAGCAACAGCTTTTTTTTTGTTTTTATTTATTTGTTGAAATTACAATCAATTCTCGCGTTGAGAATTTTCAGTAATTTTTCCGGCGTGGCGCAGTGACATGGCTGTTTATTTACAATAAGTTAATACTTATTATAGATAGGTATAATTTATAAGTATTATAAGTAAGTGCATATGCTTAATTTGGATAATTAAATGAATCTAACGTTTAGGTCTAGCGAGTAGTGCCTCTTCAGCCTGCGAATCTGGTCCGTCGTATCGAGTAGTCCAGTGATTAGGGGGTTTCGGTGTTTCTTGACTCTTTTGCTATATCTGTCGCTATATTTTGCTATTTCCTCTTTGACTGTAGGTATCTTGAGGTCGCGATGGATGGTTTCGTTGGTAACATACCAAGGTGCGTCTATTAAGGCTCTTAGCGCTTTCGATTGGAATCGTTGTAGTATTTCGATGTTGGAGTTACTTGGACAGCAACAGCTGGTGATACTGTCATACACCTCCATTTATAAACTTTCGAAAATCGATGTGACCTTCAAACTTTAGTGTATTCTGTTTCACAGCACAAAATGTTTCCGAAACGTAAGTTTATTGTTACAATAAACTTGACTAGTGGCTCTGAAATACTATCCTTGAAAAAACAATGGGGAAATTGGAGCAAAAAAAAAGAAGGAAATAAACAAAGACCTTGTTGGTTCGTAAAAATAAAATATGCTACAGGAAAAATTTTTTCCAACGGATTGAGATGCGACAAGCTTTAAAAGCTATGACGCGAATCGAGCGTTTGTCTACAAGAGCGCATTTTCGGTGGATATATATGTCGGAATGACATTGGGGATAGGGTTGTCGGTGTTTGAGGAGTCTTCATTGAAGGTAGCCATCGTTGCGGTGTAACGAAGATACGATTTATTGACACAGGTATGAATAACACAGGTTTTGACAATCTACCACGGCGGTGAGACGTCCGCGACACTAGTGACAGTGGTCTCCGGTTCAATAACGAATCCGCGGCCAACGGGATGACAGATGGGCGTTCTCGCTGAATCTAAGTCTGACTCGTAAAAATAATTGCTGAGCGTAAAGACGTTACTCTTTGGTCGACGGGAGCGCGTAAAAGAATGCCCGTCCCGTCCCGACGATGTCACAGAGGAAAACTATAATGGGGTGTGTCTAAGGACACGAGATCATCGGATTCGTCGAGGAAAGCCTTCGTTTAGGAAGTAAGGGAAATTGACGTTGCTGCTAATTGGTCAATCTCCATATCGGTGGTTAGAAAAAGATGTTAGCCGCCCTCGAGGGAAAGTTGCTAGTGGGAGACGCCGCTCGTTGAAAAATATGTCTCCCCTATCTTCCCGTAGTTGGGACAAAGACTGTTTGTCTGTTTGAAGGACTTTAGTTAACTAAACCTTAAGATTTATAACGGGCCCTCCAGCTAGCCGAACATGTACTGCGGAGACGCATCGACATCTGGCAATCATCTTACTCGAAGAATAGGGTCTGCGTGTGGCGAGCCACGGGACAGAAACCGTTGGAATGTTTACTGTCGCGTGTCGCCACGAATATTTCTTTTAAGGAGAGTTATAGAATTACTCCATACCTTTGTTAGGCAAAGCGTTTATCCCTTGACCGCGGCTACGTTGGGCGACAGACTGTCACCTCGAGCCAAAGCTCACCGTCACTAATCTAGAACAATTACAATCGGATTGAATAACTACAATTGTTCAATTACAGCTATAGTAGACTCTAGGTTAGAATGTTGCGGGATTATCTAAAATTCCAAAGGCTCCGGTGTTCTTTCATCTCCGACATATAATTATATAATGACTCATTGAAAACCAGCTTTCATTTTTTGTTGATAGTATGGTAAGAAAATGTGAAGTTCGAACGCTTGTAACGATTGCCTGAGTTGCGTCATCCTTGGTTTTAGGAAAAGATAGGGAAGTCACTGAAGGGTGTCGCGGCTTCGATGTCTTTCGTAGCTGCGACGCGGAGGCCTCTCGGTTGTTCTTTGAACAATCGTCAACGTGGACGAACGTCAAAGCGAAACCACGCGAATTCGGCATTTCCGATAATACGGAACTCTGTAAACGCGACTGCGTTGAATTCGTTCGATTAATTCCTAGCAGTATCTATAAACAGTGAACTTAAGGCCCCATACACAACTGCATACGCTAGGTTGTAAGAAATAATAGCTATATAAGTATGTAGCGGCGCATGAGTTAGAGAACGATGCAAATCGAGAGCGACTCATATTATTGTTTTGCCTCGTGACACTTACACAGTCTTGACGTACATGTAACGTCAACAAATATCTCCAACAGACTCAGGAAACCTGAACAGCCTTGCACACGACACCGACTCCCAAAACAAAGGAATATGAATTCGGCACATAGGCATAAGATAAACGAACATCTAGAAGGGCTGTGTCTTGATCGAGTCTTTCAGTCTTTCGGTAACGGTCAAATCGCACACTTGTAATCCTATTATAAAATAAAGGTACCTCGAACTCTGGTTCAAGAACCCAACATTTTTTTATTATTATTTTCCCATTATTTTTACGTGACATTTTGGCGATCCTGCCAGGATCCATTCGCTTCAGTGTAAACGAAGTTACGATTTCGGTCTACGGACATTATTGAAGATCGAAGGATTCGAACTACTTGTGTTATGAACTTTGCTGTCAATAATTTACCACGGTGGACCAAATTAACGGGGCCACTGTCAGCATAGAACAAATCAACAGAACGAGTTTGACACTCAAACGCATTTGAACGCGCCACAGAGGAAAACACCGCAAGGGAACCTCATTCTACGAACTTACGTATCAAGGTGAGAAAAGTCGGAATTCTTTTAAACAATATAGAACGCGAAAAGTTAGTTTCTCTAGTAACTCTAGCGAAGAGACAATATGAACAAGAAAGACACAAAAGCCGAGACAAGTTTACCCTCTACAAGTGGAGTTCAAAATAAAACGGGAACACTCGATTCCTCTACCAGAGCAATTTTAGACTTAATACAGAGACAGAACGAAGAATTTCGACAACAATTTAACGAAATAAAGAATGCTTTAAAATTAGCGAACGAAGAAAATAGAAAACGCGCTAACGAAATGGAAATATTAAGTAGAAACCTCTCTCGTGTTAAACTACCACAAATAAACGTAAAATCAACTGAATTCGGTTCTATGATGACTGACGATGACGATAATATATCAGTATTAAAACACGATACTAATCCACCTCCACCTATGCCACAAAAGCCACCAACATATGTCCAACCATCCAATTCAACAGCTGGAAACTCTGGAAATCTAAAAGCTGTTTAGTATCTCCGATACTAAACGGAGAAAACGATATAAGTGTAGAAGATTTTATTCGTGAAATAAAAGAAATGAGAATGATGTGTAGCGAACAAACGTTATTATTAAAAATGATCAAAATAGAGAAAATTGTAGGAAAAGCCGCAATGACAATCCGCAATATCCATATTAACGAATTCGAAACTCTGTACGAAGGATTAAGACGTAACGTAGCTACTCAAGCATCAGTAAGAGAACACCAAGATCAGTTAAGAGTGATAAAGCAAGGAATAACCGAAAGCGTGCAAAATTATAACATTAGATTTCGACGTGTTTTCAACAAACTTCAATACAGCATTACCAATGAATATAAAGACGAACTAACTCGATGAGCGATGAACGATCGACTATACATGGTTTCTGTGATTGACTATGTAAGAGGCCTTCGTTCAGAAATAGGACACGTGCTATTGGCTAATCCCCCCCCCCCAAACATCATCGATGCAGAAAAAAAGGCAATGGACGTGGAAAAATACTTTCGCGAAGACAACGCTCGCAGACGGATGACACGACAAACAACCACTCCACCATCTTATCGTAACCAGAC